>NW_021200071.1:0-978 GCF_002162155.2 Triticum dicoccoides
TGATGTAGGAGGCATCACCCCACCTCGCGGTCCCCGCAGGCCACCGTCTGTTGGTCCAAGACCTCATCCTAGTCCCTATGGTCCACAAGCTCCGCGAGATCGTCTGTTTCCGGATGATCATGTTGAGCTTCCAGGCTATGGAGGTGACTTCTATGAGGACTACTACGGATCGGTCTGAGTTAGTGGTAGTATCACTAGTTCGCACTATCTGTGTCGTCTATCGTTCCGCGTGACTCGTGGGATATGACCTAGTTTGTACTTTTCCGGAGGTGTAGAAAAATAATGTATAGGAGCTTGGAATACCTCCGATGAGATGTAATCCTCTTTTCACCGTAATAGTACTTTGTTTGGTCTTGTACTAAACCCTGTATGGTGTGTATGACGATGGAATAAAGAAGCAGTTTCTGTATCTACCATGTCATACGGATGATCATCTTGCATTTCGAGTTATTCCTTACATTTTGTATCCTATGTCGGAATTTTATCATTCTGACTGAATCATTGTCTTGTTTACCTAGGATGATCAACATGCGCACTAACCCTGCTCCTCAAGAGCAGGCCGAAGGCAGTGAAGTCAGGGATGCAAATCTGCCTCATCCCCCTTCCCTAGCCGAGGTTATGATGGAAGCTGAGAGAAACAAGCGGGAGACCAACCGTTTGTTGGAGCGTATTGAACAGAACACAGCACACCATCAGAGGACTAACGTGGTGTCACTCAGTGATTTTATCAAATTACATCCACCCACGTTCCACCACTCCGTCGAGCCTCTCGACGCTGATGATTGGCTTCGCAGTATCTCTCACAAGCTGCGTTCCGCGCTAGTAGCTGAGGCTGACAAGGTCACCTTTGCTGCATATCATCTTGAAGGCCCCGCCAGTCTATGGTGGGAGAATTATGGAGCTATGCGCCCAGCGGGCCATGTCACTACTTGGGCTGAATTCAGCGAGGCTTTCCATGAACATCACATTCCGGAGGGT
>NW_021200072.1:0-1208 GCF_002162155.2 Triticum dicoccoides
TAAACAGCACCTATAAGTTGCTCTAACATGCATGAAAATGGTACAGATGAATTCCTTGAATTTTTCTGATAATTTTTCATATATAATTTATTAAATTTGGAGTTACGGTTAATTTTCTATGATTTATTGAAGTTTAGGGCATTTTCTGAAATTTCTGAATAATAATAAATCCAGAAAAGAATTACTGCGTCAGCATGACTTCACAGTGACGTCAGCAAGTCAACAGGGCGCCTCCAGGTCAAACCTGACCAGTGGGGTCCACTGGTCAGTGACCCAGAGCTGTTTAGTGTCAATGGCAGGTGGGGCCGGGTCAAAGGCCACGTCAGCAGAGTCAATGCTGACGGGTGGGGCCACTGGATTAGTTTAAAACTAAACAGAAACTAATCTATGATTAATTAGCAGGTGGGGCCCTGCTGTCAGTGTCTATTAAACTAACTAATATTTAGTTAATACTAATCCTAGTCTAATTAGCCGGGCGGGGCCCGCAGGTCAGTGAGAGAGAGGGGGGGTCAAACCCGGGTCAACTCGCCGGAGTTGACCCGCGGCTCGTCGCCGGCGACGCCAGGGACGGCGGAGGGGGTCGGAATTCCTCCTCCGGCGACCAAATGGCCGGCGGAGGGCAGCTACGTGACGCTGAAGATCCCGCGCGTCGAGTGGTGCGGTCAGTTAGACCGGGGGCGACCTATATCGACGGCGGCGAGCTCAAAGGCGGCGGCCGGAGTTCGGGCAACCGCGGAGATGGCGTTATAGGGCATGGCAGGGAGCACTCGTGGGTGTTTCGGGTTCGCAGGAGCGCGGTGAGCACGCTGGTGATGCTCGGGCGAGCGGCCGAGCTCAGGAGCATGGAGCTCGTCGGCCGTGGCGGCGGCGAGCTTCGGCGGAGGTGGGGAACGGGGCTAGAGCAAGAACGCGAGCAGGAGAGGAGGGGGAATCGATCCAAGAGCTCACTGTGGTTGCAGAGCGCGTCTCAGCGGGCTCGGGGGCGACCTGTCGGCGGTGAATCGAACGGCGACGACCTCCGGTGGCCGAGGAGGGGAACGGCGACGTGGGCGGCGATGCAGGGCGTCCGGGGCCTCGTGGCTTGGTGGAGAGGAAGAGGAGGTCGAGGCGGAGCCTCTGGGCTAGTCGGGGGAGCGAGGGAGGCCCGGTGGCCACGAGAGAGCTCGTCGGCGGCGGCGGGTGTGTTCGGTGGCTGCGCGCGAGAGAGC
>NW_021200073.1:0-1486 GCF_002162155.2 Triticum dicoccoides
TCCCCAAAGTAGACTCATCCATCTTCCTCCAACGGTGATTAAACCAAAGCAATGGAGACCAATGCTCTGATACCACTTGTAGGACCTTGAGAAGAGGTGTCTAGAGGGGGGGGGTGATTAGACACTAAGTACCAAAGTTGCAGTTTTTAGCCTTTTTAAAGTTTAAGTGGAGTTTAGGCACAATTTTGACATTCACAACACATAGCAAGCAAGCATGCAAAGAGTATATGAGCAGCGGAAAGTAAAGCATGCAACTTGCAAGAATGTAAAGGGAAGGGTTTGGAGGATTCAAACGCAATTGGAGACACGGATGTTTTTGGCGTGGTTCCGATAGGTGGTGCTATCGTACATCCACGTTGATGGAGACTTCAACCCACGAAGGGTAATGGTTGCGCGAGTCCACGGAGGGATCCACCCAAGAAGGGTCCACGAAGAAGCAACCTTGTCTATCCCACCATGGCCGTCGCCCACGAAGGACTTGCCTCACTAGTGGTAGATCTTCACAAAGTAGGCGATCTCCTTGCCCTTACAAACTCCTTGGTTCAACTCCACAATCTTGTCGGAGGCTCCCAAGTGACACCTAGCCAATCTAGGAGACACCACTCTCCAAGAAGTAACAAATGGTGCGTTGATGATGAACTCCTTGCTCTTGTGCTTCAAATGATAGTCTCCCCAACACTCAACTCTCTCTCATAGGATTTGGATCTGGTGGAAAGAGGGTTTGAGTGGAAAGCAACTTGGGGAAGGCTAGAGATCAAGATTCATATGGTAGGAATGAAATATCTTGGCCTCAACACATGAGTAGGTAGTTCTCTCTCAGAAATGGGATGCTGGAAGTGTAGGTTTAGTCTGATGGCTTTCTCTACGAATGAAGAGGAGGTGGAGGGGTATATATAGCCTCCACACAAAATCTAACCGTTACACACAATCTACCAAACTCGATGGGACCGAATCGTTAAACTCGGTCAGACCGATTTAGCAAATAATGTGACCGTTAGGGTTTTCGGTGGGACCGAAATGCAACTCGGTAGGACCGATTCGGTTAGGGTTAGGGCATAACGTAATCTCGGTAAGACCGATTACACAAACTCGGTGGGACCGATTTTGGTAATAAGCTTTCCATAGAGTTGGTCAGGCAAACTCGGTTTAACCGATTATCAAACTCGGTGGGACCAATTTTGATAATAAGTTAACCAGAGAGTTTGCATTGTAATCTCGGTAGTACTGATTGCTCAAACTCGGTGAGACCGATTTTGATAATGGACATACACAGAGAGATTACAATCCCATCTCGGTGAGACCGAGATCCCTATCGATGAGACCGATTTTCCTAGGGTTTGTGGCAGTGGCTAAGACATCCAAAGTGGGTGGCGCCGGATAGAAAGAATCAGTGGGGTCGAGTTTGACTTTAGGTTTAGGACATATGTGGATATGAGAAAGTGGTTGAGGGTTTTTGGAGCATATCACAAAGCACATGAAGCAAGAG
>NW_021200074.1:0-1750 GCF_002162155.2 Triticum dicoccoides
AATGAAAGTTTGCAACACAAATCGACGAGATGACGTTGCGGGATTCTCGGGAGATGAACTACGATAGCAAGCTCCAAAACATGAGCTGGTTCTGCTACAAACATGTGAACACGTTGTCCCAGACAAGCATGACCACGTGGTAGTCTTATAATAAAACACTACCGAGTTCAGGAGGGGGAACCATCAACGAGGGTATCGAAGTTCTTTCATAAGTCCGGATTAGCTCTTATGAAGGAACTCCTTCTCCTTGAACAAATCAATCAGTGGCTTGGTGTGCTAGGGATACATATAGATTGAAGGTTGCAAGTCTTCAAACCACAGCATTCTTCGCACGTGTGCATGACTGATTTGGAATGATTCCAAAGAAAGCAACATTGACTTTCTCGAATCCACGGCGGCAACTTGCATCAGATGCACATGAATTAAAGGAAGTCACTACCTTCATCCAAACAAATACTTCATGAGTTAGCATGAAGAAATGCTTTCAAAAGTTTCCAACACTAGCTTAATGTTCAACAAAACCATGGAGGAGATAAGGATGTTGTCAATGGGCTCAACAACAATTCATCTGGGTTTCCTTTTAAAAGGAATTCCATAGTTAAGTGAACAAGTGATAGCATTGGTCAGACCCAAAGGATATAATGGTGTATGCTCGAGGGATCAACCACGAGTAAGACAACATTACGAACATCGTTGGTTCCGACTTGATTTGACGATAGCCCACACTCAAATCAAAGGATTGATAAGACAATAGGTCCAGCAACTGATCACAAGGACCAATCGATGAAGATATCATCTTTCTTCAACACACACTACACAAGAATATCCCTTTGGAACGAACTAAGTCAGACAAGCTTTTATCTTCCAACTCTCCAAGTTGTTGTCTAGCTTAACCAACTAGCTCAGGGATATCTAACACCGATTCTTGGAGAGAAGGTGGTTCACAAGAAACCAACTTGATCGCGAACTCAACATAGCGGTCAGGTGACAACCCGGTAACACCTCCAAGAAGATATTTGGAAAGTCACGAACCACCGGTATGTTACTAAGCTCGAGAACAATCTTGCTTTTGAGGGCAAGACGATATGATCAAATGAGTGAGGACTTGACAAGATCCTAACTCATCAATCGAAGGGTGCACCGAAATAAGGACTAGGTAGCACGATCAGTCTTAGAAGGATGATTCGAAAACCAACATACTAAGAATGAAATTATTATCCTTTAACTACCAAGCAACAGAGTTGCTAGCAGTATTGATTTCACACATCACAATTCATTTGTCGGTATTCCAGTTGCATCAACACGAGGGCCGAGGAATGAACAGTGATGGCAAGAAGTATCACTGTACCAAGAGTTCATGGGATGGTGTGCAATTCCTATAACAATCTCGATATAAAATATGTAATACTCCAAGGTAGAGCAGAACCAAAAGCTGGATTGGCATTTGATCTGCGGAATACAACTACTTTGACCCAATCCTAGATATGGAAGAGGTACTGGAGTTTGTTTCTCCTAGTCATTCCGGAATAGAATGGCTTGACAGACCACAAGAGTCATAGGCATCGATGAACGAACGCACGCATACTCTTGACTATCAATTGATAGACGAGGGTCAGAATGCAACTAAAGAGAACAACTCAAAGGAACATATAACTTTCTGAGTTGTGGATGCATAGATTAGTATGTCGAACCAAGTTCAACATATTTCTTCCGGATAACCCATGCAGAAAGGTAGAACTGGCAGAGTCAC
>NW_021200075.1:0-1972 GCF_002162155.2 Triticum dicoccoides
TGTTATGCTGCCGAAATTTTGCTAGAAATTCTAATGCCTTTGCATTATGATTGTGCTTTCAGATGGCCACTCGCGACCTCAATCAAGTGGTTCGCCTGACTCGATGCCTAGATGTACCCGGCCATACTGCCAAGTTGGTCAGGGTAATGACTGAGGCTGGATACCGCTGGTATCCTGAGTACACGGTCGAAGAGCAATTTCGGGACTTTAATCAAAGCCAGTATCTCTGCACTGTCAGGATATTTCCATCTTATCCTGGATCCACCGAGCCCCTTCACTGCTCCTATGGACTCGGGGTTACTATTGAGATGGCTGTGCAGGACGCCGCCTACTCTATGATGACCATCATGCGAGTCAGATCTGGACTATTTCGGGACTCTGATTTCCGGTATATGCCAGGATCACTTCCGGGAGCACAAGGGTATCTCCAGGCTATCTATGCTGACCCCACCCAGGAGGATTCACGGACTCGCACCACTGCTGAGATGCTTGAGGATAAGGACCGTGAAAATTGGGCCTTGAGGTTAGAGCTCTTCAATACCCGTGCTGACCACTGGGCTACTTTGACTCGGTTCGCACCGACGGTGCAAGCTGGATATTCAGATATGCGCGATCTCTATCCTGTGAGATCTGCTCTGCCAGACGTGATGGGTTGGCGTGATGTAGGAGGCATCACCCCACCTCGCGGTCCCCGCAGGCCACCGTCTGTTGGTCCAAGACCTCATCCTAGCCCCTATGGTCCACAAGCTCCGCGAGATCGTCTGTTTCTGGATGATCATGTTGAGCTTCCAGGCTATGGAGGTGACTTCTACGAGGACTACTACGGATCAGTCTGAGTTAGTGGTAGTATCACTAGTTCGCACTAGCTGTGTCATCTATCGTCCCGCGTGACTCGTGGGATATGACCTAGTTTGTACTCTTTCCGGAGGAGTAGAAAAATAATGTATAGGAGCTTGGAATGCCTCCGATGAGATGTAATCCTCTTTTCACCGTAATAGTACTTTGTTTGGTCTTGTACTAAACCCTGTATGGTGTGTATGACGATGGAATAAAGAAGCAGTTTCTGTATTTACCATGTCATACGGATGATCATCTTGCATTTCGAGTTATCCCTTACATTTTGTATCCTATGTCGGAATTTATCATCCTGACTAAATCATTGTCTTGTTTACCTAGGATGGTCAACACACGCACTAACCCTGCTCCTCAAGAGCAGGCCGAAGGCAGTGAAGTCAGGGATGCAAATCTGCCTCATCCTCCTTCCCTAGCCGAGGTTATGATGGAAGCTGAGAGAAACAAGCGGGAGACCAACCGTTTGTTGGAGCGTATTGAACAGAACACGGCACACCATCAGAGGACTAACATGGTGTCACTCAGTGATTTTATCAAATTACATCCACCCATGTTCCACCACTCCGTCGAGCCTCTTGACGCTGATGACTAGCTTCGCAGTATCTCTCACAAACTGCGTTCCGTGCTGGTAGCGGAGGCTGACAAGGTCACCTTTGCTGCATATCATCTTGAAGGCCCCGCCAGTCTATGGTGGGAGAATTATGGAGCTATGCGCCCAGCGGGCCATGTCACTACTTGGGCTGAATTCAGTGAGGCTTTCCGTGAACATCACATTCCGGAGGGTCTCATGGACCGTAAACGTGAGGAATTTTGCAGTTTCACCCAAGGCCGACTTTCTGTGGATGCTTACAGCAGGGAGTTTGGTAATCTCGCACGATATGCAACTGAGGAAGTGTCTACTGATGCCAAGAAGCAAGCAAGGTTCCGTAAGGGCCTTAGTCCTGAGCTTCGCCGTGACCTCCGTCTGCATGAGTGCACATCTTTTCAGAAACTTGTTAACAAAGCTATCAGTGCTGAAACTGGTCAGACTGACTATGACGCAACACGCAAGCATGGCCGTGACATGGGTTCCTCGTCCGGTGCTGGTCCTCAGAAGCGCCGCGTGTGGGTGCCCAACACC
>NW_021200076.1:0-694 GCF_002162155.2 Triticum dicoccoides
CCATGCCAAGTTTCAGCATTTTCAGGATTCATTTTGTAGTGATTTTCAATTTCACGGTCATTTAGCTCTCTGAACAATTAGGTAAATGACCGAAAACAAAAAATGATGTCAGAACATGTTGGAAATTGATGACGTCGCTTTGAATGCTGCATACTAAACACAAAAGAAGTCCGGAGTTCAAATAAGTTTAAATAACATTGAAGTGGCCGTGTAACAGATGAGTTCTCGTCCGAAACCCTGATACTCCGAAAGAGTTTGTCCAGTTTGTACACGAAGTGCGTCCAGATTTTGCCGTGACCCTCTCTACTCTTTCGCGCATGCTATGCGGGTGATATGATGATACCATGCCACGTTTCACCATTTTCAAGATTCATTTTGTAGTGATTTTCAATTTCATGGTCATTTTGCTCTCTAAAATAATTAGGTAAATGACTGAAAAACAACAAATGATGTCAGAATATGTTGGAAATTGATGACGTCGCTTTGAATGCTGCATACTGAACACAAAAGAAGTCTGGAGTTCAAATAAGTTTAAAAAACATTGAAGTGGCCGTGTAACAGATGAGTTCTCGTCCGAAACCCTGATACTCCAAAAGAGTTTGTCCATTTTATACACGAAGTGCGTCCAGTTTTTGCCTTGACACTCTCTACTCTTTCTCGCATGCTATGCGGGTGATATGATGATACCATGCGA
>NW_021200077.1:0-1016 GCF_002162155.2 Triticum dicoccoides
CCGGTAAGAGAGGCTACTAAGGATAAACAACTAGATAGCCAGATCCCACACATACCAAGCATTTCAATAACATACACACAATATGCTCGATATGTGCAAATACAACATGGCATCACAACATGACTCTATGACTCAAGTATTTATTCAATAGGCTCCGAGGAGCGAGATATTACAAACATGAGTCTCATGACCCAACATTCAGAGCATACAAATCAAAGCACAAGCGGAAGCTCAACATGTCTGAGTACAGACATCTACAAATGAAAAAGGCTTGAAAGCCTGACTATCTACCAGATCCTGCCGAGGGCACAAGATCGTAGCTGAGGTAACAAGCTAAACGTCGAAGACCACGCGGAATTACTAGTGAGACTGAAGTCTCTCTGCAAAAACATAAAATAGGCAAACATGAGTACAAATGTACCCAGTAAGACTTACATCAGAACTAACTACATATGCATCATTATCAACAAGGGGATGGTGGGGTTTAACTGCAGCAAGCCAGCTTTGACTCGATGGCTAACCTGAACTACGACTGCAATCCAACTCTTTGAGGTGGCGCACACGAGTCCACATATTCACCATATCAATACACCACTATGGATCCGCTCCCGTCTCCCTACGAGAACGCCATCCATAGCACTCACGCTTATCTTGCGTATTTTAGAGTATCCACTTTCACTTGTCTATGAACTGATATAAGCAACCCAGAAGTCCTTATCCGCGGACACGGCTATTCGAATAGATGATGTTAACCCTGCAGGGGTGTACTTCTTCACACACGCTCTCACCACTTACCGCCGTTTACACGACATGTACTCGGCAACCTTCAAGCGGAAGCCCAACGTGGGTGTCGGCCACGGCCTACCTAAACACTCAAGTCTCTAGTCCAGGTTTATCGCCTATTCGGGTTCCATCCATGAGGAGATCCGGCCGGAGTTTCGCTCACAGCCCCAAACGATGTGAACAGGGTTCCGTGACACCAAACGGGCGCCCGGTATACCCGGCCACGTGCCTAC
>NW_021200078.1:0-1584 GCF_002162155.2 Triticum dicoccoides
AGCTCAATCTCACACCTTGTAACATAGGCAAGAACCCTTTCTTGGACTCATCCATTTTGAACTTTTTCAAAATCTTATCAAGGTATGTGCTTTGTGAAAGACCTATGAGGCGTCTCGATCTATCTCTATAGATCTTGATGCCTAATATATAAGCAGCTTCTCCAAGGTCCTTCATTGAAAAACATTTGTTCAAGTAGGCCTTAATGCTGTCCAGAAATTCTATATTATTTCCCATCAAGAGTATGTCATCTACATATAATATGAGAAATGCTACAGAGCTCCCACTCACTTTCTTGTAAACGCAGGCTTCTCCATAAGTCTGCATAAACCCAAACGCTTTGATCATCTCATCAAAGCAAATATTCCAACTCCGAGATGCTTGCACCAGCCCATAAATGGATCGCTGGAGCTTGCATACTTTGTTAGCGTTCTTAGGATCGACAAAACCTTCCGGATGCATCATATAAAGCTCTTCCTTAAGATGCCCGTTAAGGAATGCTGTTTTGACGTCCATCTGCCATATCTCATAATCATAGTATGCGGCAATTGCTAACATGATTCGGACAGACTTAAGCTTCGCTACGGGAGAGAATGTCTCGTTGTAGTCAATCCCTTGAACTTGTCGATAACCCTTAGCGACAAGTCGAGCTTTATAGATGGTAACATTGCCATCCGCGTCCGTCTTCTTCTTAAAGATCCCTTTGTTTTCTATCGCTCGCCGATCATCGGGCAAGTCTGTCAAAGTCCATACTTTGTTTTCATACATGGATTCTATCTCGGATTTCATGGCTTCAAGCCATTTGTTGGAATCTGGGCCCGCCATCGCTTCTTCATAGTTCGAAGGTTCACCGTTGTCTAACAACATGATTTCCAGGACAGGGTTGCCGTACCACTCTGGTGCGGAACGTGTCCTTGTGGACATACGAAGTTCAGTAGCAACTTGATCCGAAGTACCTTGATCATCATCATTGTTTTCCTCTTCGGTTGGTTTGGGCATCACAGGAACATTTTCCTGAGCTGCACCACTTTCCCGTTCGAGAGGTAGTACTTCATCGAGTTCTACTTTCCTCCCACTTACTTCTTTCGAGAGAAACTCTTTTTCCAGAAAGCATCCGTTCTTGGCAACAAAGATTTTGCCCTCGGATCTTAAGTAGAAGGTATACCCGACAGTTTCCTTAGGGTATCCTATGAAGACGCATTTTTCCGACTTGGGTTCGAGCTTTTCAGGTTGAAGTTTCTTGACATAAGCATCGCATCCCCAAACATTTAGAAACGACAGCTTAGGTTTCTTCCCAAACCATAATTCATACGGTGTCGTCTCAACGGATTTAGACGGTGCCCTATTTAAAGTGAATGTAGCTGTCTCTAGAGCGTATCCCCAAAATGATAGCGGTAAATCGGTAAGAGACATCATAGACCGCACCATATCCAATAGAGTGCGATTACGACGTTCGGACACACCGTTTCGCTGAGGTGTTCCAGGCGGCGTGAGTTGTGAAACGATTCCACATTTCCTTAAGTGTGTGCCAAATTCGTGACTTAAATATTCTCCTCCACAATCTGATCGTAGGAACTTTATCTTTC
>NW_021200079.1:0-1876 GCF_002162155.2 Triticum dicoccoides
GAAGCTTCCTCAGGCACGGCCTCGTCAGGCCGGCTCACGAGGAGGCAGAGAGATCAAGGCGGGGTACCTCACGAGGTGCCCATGACGCAAGCCATGACAACTCAGGGCACCAGGCGGGTGCCAGCCCACGCAGCGTCCTCCTTTCCTCTTTGGTGCAAACGGGGCAAGCGCAGCCGCGGAGTACCGAGGCATCAGGCAAAGGTTGCCATTTCGGTGCAACGAGACCAAGACCAGGAGGACTACGAGATGGAGGTCACCGTGGAGCCCAAGACGGCGTCATCGCCAGAGCTTTGCGCAGGCGAAGACTACTTTTGTCAGCATAGCTGATACTTGTTGTCCCCCTTCAAATTAGCCCGCCATTGTTGGCTCCCTTCCCGCTCAATATTTGGGGAGAGGACCAGGGCCTCTATAAATAGGACCAGCCACCCACACAGCAAGGGGTCGGTAAAAAGGAGAGCAGAGAGAGAGAGAGAGAAAGGTGGCTGAACTCCTCCCAGCAGTTCATCGCCTCAGCCAAGAACAGACCCTCGCGAGGGTGTTCTTCCTTGTATTGTTCATCATCATCAGCCCAAGAGGCAATCCACACACCACACACTGGAGTAGGGTATTACACCACACGGTGGCCCGAACCAGTATAAATCCTGTGTCTCTTGTGTTGTTCTTTCCTTAGTTCAGATCCTAGCATGGCGGAGGGGTGCAGGTAGGTAGGAGGCGAAATCTCCGCGCGCACCCTAGTGTTCAAACCTCAAGGGTCTGCCGGAACCCAAAATCCGACAGTATCAGGCCCATGTATTTCTTCAATAGGAGGTAAATTTTTAACATCCTGAGCTTTAATACCTTTTCCCTTCATAGATTTCTTTGCCTCTTGCATATCTTCAGGACTGAGATATAATATGCCCCTCTTCTTTGGAGTGGGTTTAGGCGGTGGTTTAGGAAGAGTCCAATCATCATAATTTTTCAATATATTATTCAATAATTCTTCATCTTGCCCAACAGTTCATTCCCCGAAAACATAACCAGCACAACTATCTAGGAAGTCCCTAGAAGCATCGGTTAGTCCATTATAGAAGATATCAAGTATTTCATTTTTCTTAAGTGGATGATCAGGCAAAGCATTAACTAATTCGCAAAGCCTCCCCCAAGCTTGCGGGAGACTCCCTTCTTTAATTTGAACAAATTTAAATATTTTCTACAAGGCAGCTTGTTTCTTATGAGCATGGAAATATTTTTCAGAGAAGTAATAAATCATATCTTGGGGACTATGCACACAACCAGGAGCAAGAGTATAGTACCAAGCTTTAGCATCACCCTTTAATGAGAACGGGAATAATTTGAGAATAATGTAATAGCGAGTTTTCTCATCATGAGTAAAAAGGGTGGCTATGTCATTCAACTTAGTAAGATGTGCCACAACAGTTTCAGTTTCATAACCATGGAAAGGATCAGATTCAACCAAATTAATTTACTCTGGGTCGACAGAGAATTCATAATCCTTATCATCAATAAAGATAGGTGAAGTAGCAAACTTAGGATCACATTTCATTCTAGCATTCAGAGATTTCTCTTTATACTTGCATAATAATTTCTCTAGATCATCTATATCTCTGCAAGCAAGAATATCTCTAGTTGTTTCTTCACTCATAACATAACCTTCCGGTACCTTAGGCAATTCATATCTATGAAGGCTAGTTCTAGTAGGTGTTTCAGGAGATTCAGTTTCAAGCTCATCATCAGATTCAACAACATCATGTTGTATAACTCTAGCAATTTGTTTATCAAGAAATTCATCAAGTAGCACATCATCATTAAGCAAGGTACTAGCATCATCATAACCATTATCCATAGCAGAAGTAGCATCATCAATAACTCGTGACAT
>NW_021200080.1:0-1938 GCF_002162155.2 Triticum dicoccoides
GAGGTGGACCAATAGGCAAAGTTCTCGTCCATCGGTGGTCACCGAAACGTTATCAACAATAGTAACAGGGTCTTACTAACAGAGTGGTACAACAAGGTGCTTACCTAAGCAGAAGAATATTACTGTTTATATCATATAGATCACAAGAAAGGTTAAACAAAACAATGGAAAGGAAAAGTGATCATCAGATTAAACAGAACGACGGAAAGGAAAATGGGTTTAAACACACATTTCATGGGTATATCCTTCCCAAGGACAAACAAAGCATGATATCCATGACAAGATATAACGTAGAAAACCTTTAGGTAAGGGGAGAGAAATTTCATGACATTACCCATACAACGGTGTTTGGATAATTGATAATGAAAATTTAGCATTGTGCTTCAAATGTTTTTATCGAAAATCGGAGTACTACAGACATGCTTCGAGCTAGCATTAACATGGTCTTCAAGCAAAGGTCAGACTTTGGATACACATAGGTTTCATCAGGAACAACTTGTAGAATAAGTCTTACAATTTCCACATGGAAGAATGGATAACCTTGCTGAAAAGGGAACTATAACAATAGGGCCACTGGCCAGGTGTGCTAGGCATGACATCACCTTACCGGGCATATAAAGATCAATGTTATAACTCTTGGAAATATGTTCCAACCATCGTATCGGACCGAGATTCAGATCTGATTGGTGTCAGGATACCTCAGAGTCAGGATGCCTGAGAAGAGAAAGGTGTGACACGATTTATCGAAATGATATTGTAAGATTCTCGGGGAAATGAACTATGGAAGCGAGTTCCAAAACAAGAGCTCATCATTAAACAAAGGAGAGGAAGAGGATGTGGTTGATGGACTCAACGACAATTTATCAAGATTAACAAAAGATATATTTCCACAATTATGTGAACAAGGAGATAACAATTGTCAGATCAAATGATATAATGATGTATGTTCGAGGAAGACATTCACAATTAAACATTGGTTGATAGGTGCACCTGAAATATGGGATGGGTTGCACGATAAATGTTAGAATGGTGACTTAATGAACAAAAGAATTAAAACGAAACAATCAACGATTTACTTCAAAGCAATAGGGTTGTTAGAAGTTTTTAATTCACACATCATAGTTCAATTGCCGGTATTCCGATTAGAAACAACACGAGGACCAAGAAAGAATACTGATGGTGAGAAGTATCACTATACCAAGAATTCTTAAGAGGTGGAGTAATCCTCACGACATTCTTGTCATAAAAGATGGTAACACTCCAAGCTAAAGAAGAACAAATGCTGGATAGCAAGGAAGTCAAGGTATAACCCAAAACACGAACAAGTTTGTGCTGGAGGGAAGGCAATAAAGTGGTCAATGACAGCACAAATTGTCGAGGGCAAGGATGGTGTTTCTCATCATGAATTCAATTGATATCCTGGAAGAGCTCAGAATGCTAATGATGATCATGACACATTTGTCGAGAGATTTCATGAAGATGTAATCGATCGGCGATGACATCAAATTTAAGGAATGATGAAGTGAAAGGTTATTAGAATCATGGTACGACACAAACCCGAAATCAAGTTTGCTGCTCAAGGAGAAATGATATGACGAGGAAGATCGACGTAAGATTAGCTCACCGTCAAAATTTGTGCTCCAGGAAGAAGGACCAGGTAGCACAGTTTAAATTAGCACGATCATGAAGTAACTAACCAGGCTAGGAGTGATGTGATGGAGTATTAAACGTCTCAACAACAAAGTAC
The DNA here is from genome assembly GCF_002162155.2 of Triticum dicoccoides. Classification (NCBI taxonomy): domain Eukaryota; kingdom Viridiplantae; phylum Streptophyta; class Magnoliopsida; order Poales; family Poaceae; genus Triticum; species Triticum dicoccoides. The sequence goes on from NW_021200080.1 coordinate 1,748, forward strand.
TAGGAGTATTGAATCACAGTGTTGATTCGATTCACTAATCGGTGTTCTCGGTTGACGACAACTCAGAACCCGTGGAGTGACTATGACGGGGAAAGCTACTACTTTATCAGAAATTCATAAGATATATCCTCGAGATACCATGGGGGTAATACAAGAAGGCAGATCAAAATAGAGGTTGGGCAGGCGTATTG
>NW_021200081.1:0-1704 GCF_002162155.2 Triticum dicoccoides
GATAATTATAAGAGCTTGATATGGATCAACTACACTACCACAGCCAAATCAAAGGAAGTGGATGCAAAATGTATGCTCAGTAAGAGAGGCAAATAATTGATCAACCACATATAATTTATGGCTCTTCACCTTTTCTTTTAATCCTTGCATGTTCTGTTTTCAGTTAATGATGTCCAAAATGACTGACAGATTCTCGCTCTAACCGGCGGTACACAAGACAATGTACAAACCATTATGAAGAGTCAAAAATCACTTCAAGCGCAGTCACATATGCTACTTTACCAAGTAATGACATCAAACGAGTGCAAAAAAAGAGTACATAGCCAACAACCAACTTGGGTATGCATATAAACCACACCATCTTCATCCAGTAGCTTCAAGTTTGGCAATCTACAAATATCATATAGGTTGGTACTGGGTGAGAAAGAGAAAACGGTAGTAGCTAACAGAGATGATGGGACATGAAGACGAGGATGCGATCATGCAAAACTGAAAAGCATTAGATAATACAAGACATCCGAAAAGAGGGCACCCGTTGTTCAGTCCTTTGTTGTATAACTATGGGGAGATCAAGTTTACCCGGATATGATCAACATTATCCTCTTTCTGGAGACAAGTGTTGCAAGCCAAGGGGAGATCCTGAAGGCCGGGCCGAGCACACCTATCTGATATCCAAAGCCTATACTAGACCGTGAACTAGACAAAGACTTTGCACTTTAAAGGTTCCCAGCTGCGCCAGATGCAAGTCGCGGTGGGCGAAGTAATCAGACCTTGGCAAAGATACACGTAGGTGGATTTGGCCAAGTAGAGTAGACGCTCGAAGACATAGCAGGCCACTCAAACGCATTAGGTGCCTCGCCATCCCTCTGAACTGTGGCAATGGCGTGCCTGACGTGCACCAGTTGAAGCAGTGCCAAGAATGACTTATCAGGCCGCAAGTCTGAAGTCCATTTTTAATTCAGAAGCGCATGCGACACTGTACTAATGTTTTTTGTTATGACAACCACACGAGCAGCAAGCAATATCTTCCATAGTGAAAACATTAATCCCATTCCAAATATTTTTGAAGATATTGTAGATTAATTCTTCAAAAGCTTGGCATGATACTGCATTCGTTCAAAATTAGCTAAAGTCTATCATTGTGCTAAATTCCAAGTTAACTAAAATCTAACCTCGGCATGTCAATTATTTTGCATGTAAACGAAGACCGATCCTTGAACGGTCAATACTACAAGATCAGATCAACATCCCCCACATCTAGTACATAGAGCATGTGGTTTTGTGATTCCTTTTCCAACAAACATACGTCATCTATGAAGCTTCCGTAAAATTATGTGTCCATGATGTATATGAATTTACCCATGGGACATGATTTAATTCTAACATGTGCATAGGCAATGGTTCATGACCAACTTATCTTGGAACACATCATTACTCTAAAAGCATCCAATTACGTAGATCCTCTAACCAAGTAGTATCAAAGGTTCAATTCTGTGTTACAAGAATAAAGCTATCATGAACTACTACATGCGGTACCGTAAAAGGATGGGCCATATTTTCTATACCAAATGACAAACAAATTCTAACTCCAACTGGTGGTACATAAGACCACATATCAAACCATTGTGAAGTGTCAGAAGACATGTACTCCTGCAAAAGTGTCTTATATTTAGATACAGCGGAATACTACTTTAACAAGTAAGG
>NW_021200082.1:0-1991 GCF_002162155.2 Triticum dicoccoides
GGGGACACCTAATAATTTGTGCGAAGCAAGTATAGTATTACCCATTCGGATTATTTTACTTACACTTGATGTCTTTTATGCTAGTTGACACCTTGGGGTGTAGGGAATGTGACCACCGGGGTTAACCGCCGGGCTGTAACAATTGGTCGCTACATAGTCAAACGAAACAAGTGTAGCAAATTGGCAATGTTCAATTATGCAATTAATGCAACACACTACTACCTAATTTAATCGCTAAGACGTTCTTCAATAGAGTCCAAGAGCCATCCATCAAACTTGTAACACCAGGTGACAGCCGGAAACAGACGTACATATGGTGCATGCATGAACCTGGAGGCCTAACCACCGTAAGGTGAAGTCATGCCACTTTAAAGTCATTTTCAAATTTTGCGCAGCCAGATTTACCAATTCAATGTCTTAAGTCGGAAATAGTGTGCAAACATGCCTGATGCACATTTATGCCTACTAGAACAATATGATTGATGACTGCTTTTGAATAAATCAAGTTGCTTATACAATAGTAGAATTTAATTAGTATGTTGATTTTGCTTTTCAAATGATTGACAGGTGTATGCACGCACTAAGGCACATTCACATGTTAAGCAAAGTGTATGTTGCGGAGGTGACAATTATGGCGATTGGAGGGTGATTATGTGTGCTGGACGGGTCGATGGCAATGGAGAAGATGTGTGTGTGATGGAAACTTTTCGTTTCTGGGCAAAGTTGCATCACCAGCAGGGTCTTGCTTTCTTTCACCATCGAGCATCCTATATATCAGTCACCTTCTTCATTTTTCCATGGATGCCACACCTCCACAAGATATTGAAATCGAGTCCTCGGCCGACTGAACAGTAGACCTGCCAGTGCAGCATGCGAAGCCCTAATCCAATAAAGGGTTTCCCCCGTTTTATAGATAAAGCAACATACGATACAACCAGCTCATTGGGGGCACATCACAAACAAGCCCAAATAAAAGAGAGAAAAAAATGCCAACAATGGCATATCTATGAAACGAAGATGGCCGGCAACCGTTGCACCCACCAAAGAAGTACCTCCGCGCACCCAGCACTCCGAAGCGCCGCGTACCAAGCAACACCTTCAAGAAGGAGGCGACGACAACGCCGCTGCTGCCCAGAGTAGTCCTAGTGTTTCCCTCGATACGCGAGGGGCGAGTGGGGAAGGGAGTACCCGACGCCCTTCAGGAAGGTTCGGTGACACCCGCAGGCGTCGCCGCGTTGGGGCTGGACAAGCCGCCAGAGATTTGTCCCGACCAAAACCCCCACCATCACCCCCAAACGATCCAAAATGCACTGCCCAACACGCCACCCGCCAACATGTGCCACCACGGTCACCGAACCAACTCCGCCTTCTCCCTGAGGCCACCGACACGAGACCCGGAGGATGGCAAAAGAGATAGTGGGCATGGGGGCATCCACAACACAGTCGACGTGAGGGAACATCCACCGCCGCCGCCGCGGAGCCGACCAGATGCACAGACAAGGGGCCTGCCAGGCAACGTGGCCCGGCCGGACCCAAAGGGTCCGGACAGCCCCTGTCGTCGCGCTGTAGCTCACCGGCCACGAAGCCGCCACGGCCCGCAGACCACCACCTCCTCACCACCAACACCAGGGAGGAGCGTCACTGCGCACCAAGCCGCCGGCCCGCCCCAACCCAGAAGGAGCCCGAAAGGTCCTAGATCTGGGCCGCGCGGGCGCGGGCGACCACTAGCACCACCACGCCGCCCCGCGACCATCGGCCGCGCCATCGCACCGAGGACCCCGAAGCCCGCGGGAGTCCCGCTACCAAGCCACACCACTGCCGCCGAGCTGCACCGCCGCCATCGGGAGACCCCCGCGCCTACCCTTGCGCGCGCGGGGAAAGAACGGCCCACCGCCGCCGGCGCCGCGCGAACATGGCCCGGCGGACCACGCCGGCAGCGGCAGGGGAAGAGGGCCGGGGAGGTGGGGGCGGAGGAGAGGAACTAGAGGCCC
>NW_021200083.1:0-1126 GCF_002162155.2 Triticum dicoccoides
AGAGGATTTCTTGGACTCACTGGTTACTATAGGAAGTTTGTGCAACATTATGGGATTATTGCCAAACCACTTACCAACTTACTGAAGAAGAAGGCCTTTCAATGGACGGCTGAAGCACAAACTGCCTTTGACCTTCTCAAGCAGGCTATGACTTCTACTCCAGTCTTGGTATTACCTGATTTCAACAAACCTTTCTGTATAGAAACAGATGCTTGTGACTCCGGTATTGGAGCAGTTCTTACACAGGAAGGACACCCTGTGGCTTACTACAGCAAGTCTCTAGGGCCAACCAATCAGAAATTGAGCATTTATGAGAAAGAATTTCTAGCTATTATCATGGCCATTGAGAGGTGGAGATGCTACGTTTGCAGGGGGCCGTTCGTGATCAAAACCGACCACAAGAGCTTATGTCACTTGGAAAACCAAGCCCTTACTTCAGAGCTACAGAAAAAGGCTATGACAAAACTAATCGGGCTCCAATTCCAGTTCCAGTACAAAAAAGGCGAGGACAACAAGGCCGCTGATGCTCTATCTAGAGTGGGCCATGTGTTTGCCTTACCTGCAGTCTCCTCAGGACAGCCTGTCTGGATCCAGGAAATACTTAACTCTTATGAGATTGATTGCAAGGCTCAACACCTCCTACAGAAACTGGTGGTCAACCCTGATGAAGAACCTGAGTTTTCTTTGGAAAAGGGTCTGCTCAAACACCAGGGCAGAATTTGGGTTGGGGCCAATGCAGGTTTGCAAACAAAAATCATTGAAGCACTCCACTCTTCTCCTGTGGGAGGCCACTCTGGCAGTCAGGCCACTTATGAGAGAGTGAAGAAATTATTCCACTGGTATGGCTTAAAGGAAGCAGTGGCAAATTTTGTGCAACAGTGCCAGGTTTGCCAACAAGCCAAACATGAACATTGCAAGTATCCTGGTTTGCTTTGTCCATTGCCTATTCCCAAAGGACCCTGGGAAGATATATCCATGGACTTCATCGAAGGATTACCCAAATCATCTGGATATTCAGTGATCCTGGTAGTTGTGGACAGGTATACAAAATATAGCCATTTCATTGCTCTCAAACACCCCTTCACTGCTGCTCAGATAGCACAAACATTTCTGCTCCACATTGTTA
>NW_021200084.1:0-1021 GCF_002162155.2 Triticum dicoccoides
CTGGAGGGGGGAAACGGATGCGGCGGGTCTACACGGAGGGGATGTAGCTGTGGGTTTGGCCCGGATGTTGCTCCCAGGTGTCCCTCTGTGCTGACCAGACACAACAGGGTGCAGAGGTCCACTGGTCAAAGCCCGTCCGTGGGAAGTCAACAGGCTAGATCTCATGGTCAACCGCTCCAGGGTTAGGCGGGACGGGGCCCTGGGGGTAGCAATGCCACCGAAGCATCGCACGGCCCCTCATACATGCGGGGTGGTGTTGTGGCATGTCCGAAGAGGCGCCACGCGTCTCCGAGGTGTGGCCCCCCTCACGGACGGCGATGACACAGTAGTAGACGTTCTGCGGTAACGGTGCGGCGTGAATATTATTAAATACTCGGATTGTGATAAAATCATGAGTTTTTTACATGACATGGGCACATGTGCTATAGGAACGATGGTAATTTTTCATAACTTTTGGTGATGGAGAAGTATCCGAACACTTCCCTCTACGCGGATTGCCCTTCGCATGTCTACGACTGTGGCCGGCGACCTCCGTGGGCTAGCATACCGCCAATCTTGCGTACGCGGCTTCTCACAAGTATGAAAGTGTTGTGGCGGTTGCAAAACACCCGGCACGCGTCTCCAGGGCATGGCCTCCCAGCTCACGGACGGTGCCGCCGTCGGCACCTGGAGGGGAGAAACGAACGCGTCGGGTCTACATGGAGGGGATGTAGCTGTGGGTTTGGCTCGAATGTTGCTCCCAGGTGTCCCTCTGTGCTGACCAGACACAACCGGGTGAAGAGGTCCACTGGTCAAAGCCCATCCGTGGGAAGTCAAAGGGCTAGATCTGATGGTCAACCGCTCGAGGATTAGGCGAGACTGGGGCCCTAGGGGGTAGCAATGCCACCGGAGCATCGTACCGGCCCCTCAAACATGCGGGGTGGTGTTGTGGCATGTCTGAAGAGGCGGCATGCATCTGCAGGACGTGGCCCCCCTCACGAACGGTGCCGCCCCCGGCACATGGAGGGGGAAACGAACACGT
>NW_021200084.1:3611-4169 GCF_002162155.2 Triticum dicoccoides
CCCGGATGTTGCTCCCAGGTGTCCCTCTGTGCTGACCAGAGACAACCGGGTGGAGAGGTCCACTGGTCAAAGCCCGTCCATGGGACTAGATCTCGTGGTCAACCGCTCCAGGGTTAGGCGGGATGGGGGCCCTAGGGGGTAGCAATGCCACCAGAGCATCGCACCGGCCCCTCATAAATGTGGGGTGGTGTTGTGGCATGCCCAAAGAGGCGGCACGCATCTCCAGGACGTGGCCCCCCTCACGGACGGCACCGCCGCCGGCACCTGGAGTGGGGAAACGAACGCGTCGGGTCTACACCGAGGGGATGTAGCTATGGGTTTGGCCCGGATGTTACTCAGCTAACGAACTAAGCTACCCCCGCCCCCACCCCCATTGTCGACGACCCCTCCCCCTTCACTCACCTGACGAACTAAGCTCCAGATCGAGCATGCGAGGCGGCGGCCATGGTGCTCCCATACCCGCGACCAGGCCACGGCCTTGGTGGACGAAGCTGCTCGAGTTCGGCGCCTTCCCTCCCCTCCCCTCTGTGTGGTTTCGGGAGAGGAGAGGGCCGAGCG
>NW_021200085.1:0-636 GCF_002162155.2 Triticum dicoccoides
CAAGAAAAGGACGCAATCCTTCCTTTAGTTTGCTCATTCGCTTAATTAGTTACATCGAAGATCTAGACAGGAGGTCCTGTGTTCAATTCCCACAATGTTGATTTATTTTGACCCAATTATTTTTCGCGGTCTCTATGAAAGCCCATAAAAGGCCCATCAACATAGAAGTACCTGGCCCAGATTGACCAAATCAAAAGGACTAAACCAAACCAAGAATACCTATTCCCTTTAATAGTAGGATAATTCCTTTTTTAATTTAGTAGCACATTGAAGACTATGGATCCTTCCTTTCAATATAGAAATCAACATAGAAGTACCTGGCCCAGATTGACCAAACGAAAAGGACTAAACCAAACCAAAAAAAGGACGCAATCTTTCCTTTTGTTTGCTCTTTCGCTTAATTAGTTACATCGAAGATCTAGACAGGAGGTCCTGTGTTCAATTCCCACAATGTTGATTTATTTTGACCCAATTATTTTTCCCGGTCTCTATGAAAGCCCATAAAAGGCCCATCAACATAGAAGTACCTGGCCCAGATTGACCAAACAAAAAGGACTAAACCAAACCAAGAATACATATTCCCTTTTATAGTAGGATAATTCATTTTTTAATTTAGTAGCCCCAACACATTGAAGC
>NW_021200086.1:0-1174 GCF_002162155.2 Triticum dicoccoides
GAAAACTCCTCACTTGTGTGACCGTTTTGGGCTGCGGCCAACTCTCAATAGCTTCAATCTTGGCTTTGTCAACTTCAATTCCCTGTGGAGTAACAACATAGCCAAGAAAAGATACTCGGTCGGTGCAAAAGGTGCACTTCCCAAGGTTACCAAACAAACGTGCATCACGTAGAGCAATAAAAACAGCACGTAAATGTTCCAAATGTTCTTCCAAAGATCTGCTATAAATCAGTATGTCATCAAAGTAAACTACCACAAATCGTCCAATGAAAGCACGTAAAACTTCGTTCATTAATCTCATGAAAGTACTAGGTGCATTAGTTAACCCAAAAGGCATGACTAACCACTCATATAATCCAAACTTAGTTTTAAATGTTGTTTTCCATTCATCTCCCAATTTCATACGAATTTGATGGTAGCCACTACGCAAATCAACTTTGGAGAATATTGTAGAGCCACTCAATTCATCAAGCATATCATCCAGCCTAGGAATAGGATGACGATAACGAATAGTAATATTATTAATGCCTCTACAATCAACACACATACGTGATGTACCATCCTTTTTCGGCACTAGAATAATAGGAACAGCACAAGGACTAAGGGATTCGCGTATATAACCTTTGTCGAGAAGCTCTTGTACTTGGCGCATAATCTCCTTTGTCTCCTCTGGATTGGTACGGTATGGTGCACGGTTTGGTAGTGAAGCACCGGGAATTAAGTCAATCTGATGCTCAATCCCTCGAATAGGCGGTAATCCCGGTGGCACGTCTTGTGGAAAGACGTCAGCGAACTCCTGCAAAATGTTACTGACAGCAGGAGGCAAAGAGGAAGGCACGTCCTCGAATGAAAATAATGCCTCTTTGCACACAAAAGCATAGCAAACAGATTTGCTGAAATCTAGCTCATCAATATCAGATTTGGTGGCAAATAAACATGCACTTTTCAATTTAATTTCAGAAGCAACACTAGATGGTTTATTATTAGGCTTCATTTGTTGCTCAAATTCTTTTGCCACAATCTGATTTTCACTCTTATTCGTCTCCTGTTTTGCTTTATTAGCTCTATTAATATCATCTTTCAAAATGGAATCAGGAGTCATAGGAAGCAAAGTAATATTTTTATCCTTATGAACAAGAGTATAGTGATTGTTTCTACCATGGTGTACAGAATT
>NW_021200087.1:0-938 GCF_002162155.2 Triticum dicoccoides
CCATGACCGAGAGTCGCCGTCGCCGCCGCTCGCCAAAACCACGGCCACCGGGCCTCCCTCGCTCCCCCGACTAGCCCAGAGGCTCCGCCTCGACCCCCTCTTTCTCTCCACCGAGCCACGAGGCCCCGGACGCGCTGCAACGCCGCCACCATCGTCGTTTCCGTCGCCGGCCACCGAAGCTCACCGCCGTCGATTCGCGACGTCTGGCACGTCTCCGAGCCCACTGAGCCACCCTGCCGCCTCCCTGTGAGCTTGCCGTCATTTCCCCTCACTTCTCTCTCTCGCGCGCGCCCTGTAGCCACCGCCCCACGAGCACCCGAAGCCGCCGTCCGCCATGGCCGGTGAGCTTCGTGCTCCCGGGCTCCTCCACCTGCGCTCGTTGCCTTCGAGTGCTCCTGACGACCCCAGTAATCCGTAGAGGCCCTCCGCTGACCTCGCCGTGCCGTGTAACGCCGAACCCGAGCACGCCCGAGCTCCGGCCGCCGCTGCCGAGCTCGGGGCCGTCGTCTCCGGCCGCCCTAGCTGCTGCTGCTTGCTGAAACGGGCGCGGGTGAGCTCCAGCTCTCCGTAGCCGCTCTCCTCCGTCCATTTGGACGCCGGAGGAGTGAGCCCGAGCCCTCCGCCGCGCCTGTTGCCACCGGCGACGAGCCGCCGGCGGGTTAGGCCCCGCTGACCAGGGGTTTGACCCCCCCTGGGTCGATGACAGGTGGGGCCAGCCCCCCTGCTAATTAGTTTAGTCTATTTTAACTAATTACCCCCTCTGCTGACACTGACATGCGGGCCCAGGCTCTAATTAAGTTAGGTTAGTTAGTTAGTCACTGACGTGTGGACCCCACACGTCAGGTTTGACTCTGGGCGACCCAGTTGACCTGCTGACGTCATGATGATGTCAGGCTGACGCAATAAGTATTTCTGGATTTAAAAATAATCAGGAAATT
>NW_021200088.1:0-1024 GCF_002162155.2 Triticum dicoccoides
GAGGAAGTTATCCTTATCTTGGTTTGCCAGAATGACGCCTTCGAGGTAAGAACTCGCGACTTGCCGGTCCCCAGTGCTGCCCAAGATCTTGGCACGCATGTAGAAGGGGTCGACTATCACGATGTCCGGGGTCTTGTCGCGAATGATCCGCATCTCCATACTCAGCGAAAATAGCCGAACGAAGGTGTAGTGCAGCGGATGAAGGTTCAACATAGCGTGGATGTCATCAAAACGCAGGACGATCGTACGCCCGATGGAGTTATCCACAAAGCCCTTGCCCTCTGGCACCTTGGCCGCGAAAACCGGGTATGCCACATCCTTCTCCCTGAGACGCCGCTTCTCCAAAGCAAGAACACTGTCATGCAGACTCCGCATAGCACCGGTTGCAGCATTGAGCATATTTGTCAGTAGCAGCGCCCTACCCGCCACATGCACCCTCCTCGAGATATCCTGCGGTGAAGGTGGCCCGTCCTGAGCACGGATCGTACTCGGTGCCGGCTGGCTCGCACCCTTCTTAGTCTTTCTTTTGCGTGCCTTCTTCTTCTCCTGTAATGGGACCGAGTTCTGCTCACAGACCGCCTTCTTGAGTGTGTTGGGGCTGATAATATTTCGCACCTCGCCTATCTGAGGCTCGGTGAAGTCGGCAGCTGGAGGCGTCTCCTGAGAGCTGAACGCCAGACGGCGCCTGTTGCAACTTGGCTTCTCCGCGGTACGAGCTAGATCGCACACGTCTTTTGTTGGGTTTGGTTCTTGAGAAGGAGGCCCCATGAAGTCGCCATCGTACCCATGCTCGGCAAAGTACTGATCGACGTTGCCAAATGTATCGTCGTCGTCGTCGTCGTCGTTCTGATCCTGTGCCATATGCATGTTTGGATCCAGTGGCATAGGGATGTCCGGCACCGTTACGGCGGTCTTGCCATGGGGCCGACTTGGCGCCGGCACGACTGGCGGTGTTGTCTTTGGGGTGGTGTCCCCCGCCCCCAAACGAATCTGGCTCTTCGGCCAAAGCAGGGGCCAGCTCAGG
>NW_021200089.1:0-845 GCF_002162155.2 Triticum dicoccoides
TGCCGTTGCTCACCCCCGGCAGCCCCTGCTCGTCGCGCCTACGCGTCCCGCACGCTCGCGCGAGGCCGCACCCGCTCGCACCTCGCCCCCGCGTCGTCTGCCACCCCGCAAGCGCTCGCCGGCTTCCCCGTCGCCGGCGACCTCGCCGCGCCCCAGGGGCCTTCTCCCTGTCGCGCCTGGATGGGGCCTCGGGCATGAACGCTCGCACCCGCGAGCCCCTGTGCCCGGTAACCGCACGCCCGCACCCGGTTTGGCCCTTGGGCCACTGCCCAGTGGCCCCCATGCCCCTGTTAAAAAAAAAGAAAAAGAATTAAAAAAAAGAATTAAATAATAATAATAATAATTAATTAATTAATTGACTAAATTAATTAAGTTAATTAATCCTACTTAATTAATCTAATTAACCTGTTAGTCTAATTAAACAGTAATTAGTTTAGCCTAAACACTAGTTACCTAAATAGAGTATGACAGGTGGGTCCCACGGGACCCACATGTCAGGGTTGACTCAGTCAACCCCTGTTGACTGCTGACGTCAGCATGACATCATGCTGACGTCATAAATACATTTTTTTCGAATTAATTAAATAAATAATTAAATTCCAAAATTGTTAAAATCTTTTAAAAATCATATCTTTTAATCCGTAACTCGGATTAAAATATTTTCAACATGAAAGTTGCTCAGAACGACGAGACGATTCCGGATACGCAGTCCGTTCGTCCGCCACACACCCCTAACCTATCGAACTCGCAACTTTCCCCCTCCGGCTCCTCTGCCCGAAAACACGAAACACCGGGAATACTTTCCCGGATGTTTTTCCCCCCTTCACCGGTATCACCTACTACCG
>NW_021200090.1:0-1505 GCF_002162155.2 Triticum dicoccoides
CGCGTCAGAATTGGCCAAAACTATGAGTGTTGACGACAGAGACGCAAACGCACCCCGGGGATTGTAAATCATGGAAATCGCTCTGGGACGCCAAAACGGTGAGTAATAGTACACGAAACGGACCAGAAATTGGCCCAAATTGTGAGTGTCATTGACCGACACGTAAACGCACCACGGGGTTCGTAAATCATGGAAATCACGCTTGCACCAAAAAACAGAGTAATAGTCCAAGAAACGGGCCAGAATCGGCCAAAACTGTGGGTGTTGATGACCGACACGTAAACGGACCTTAGGGTTCAACCACTATGGAATCGCTTCGGGACCCCTAAATGATGAGTAATAGTCCACGAATCGCGTCAGAATTGGCCAAAACTGTGAGTGTTCATAACCGACACGTAAGCGCACCAGGGGGTTCGTTAATCGTGGGAATCGTTCCGGGGCCCCAAAACAGTGAGTAATTGTCCACGAAACGGGCCAGAATTGGCCAAAACTACTAGTATTGATGACCGACATGTAAACGCACCCCGGGGATCGTTAATCCTGGAAATCACACCGGGGCCCCAAAATAGTGAGTGTTGATGACCGACACCTAAACGCACCTTGGGGTTCAACAACTATGGAAATCGCTTCGGGAGCCTAAATGGTGAATAATAGCCCACGAATCGCGTCAGAATTGGCCAAAACTGTGAGTGTTGACGACAGACACGCAAACGCACTCCGGGGATTGTCAATCGTAGAAATCTCTCTGGGACGCCCAAACAGTGAGTAATAGTGCATGAAACGGACGAGAATTCGCCAAAATTGTGAGTGTTTATGACCGACACATAAACGCACCCCGGAGTTCGTCAATCGTGGAAATCACTCCGGGACCCCAAAACTAAGTAATAATGCAAGAAATGGGCCAAAATCGTCCCAAAATGCGCTTGTTGATGATCGACATGTAAGGGCACCATGGGGTCAAACAACCGTGGAAATCACTTTGGGGCCCCAAAACAGTGAGTAATAGTCCATGAAACGGGCCAGAATCGGCCAAAACTGCGAGTGTTGATGACCGACACGTAAACGGACCTTAGGGTTCAACCACTATGGAATCGCTTCGGGACCCCTAAATGATGAGTAATAGTCCACGAATCGCGTCAGAATTGGCCAAAACTGTGAGTGTTGACGACAGAGACGCAAACGCACCCCGGGGATTGTAAATAATGGAAATCGCTCTGGGACGCCAAAACGGTGAGTAATAGTACACAAAACGGACCAGAAATTGGCCAAAATTGTGAGTGTCATTGACCGACACGTAAACGCACCACGGGGTTCGTAAATCATGGAAATCACGCTTGGACCAAAAAACAGAGTAACAGTCCAAGAAACGTGCCAGAATCGGCCAAACTGCGAGTGTTGATGACCGACACGTAAATGCACCCTGCGGTTCGTTAACCGTGGAAATCACTCCGGGACCCCAAAACTAAGTAATAATGCAAGAAATGGGCCAAAATCGTCCTGAAATG
>NW_021200091.1:0-1404 GCF_002162155.2 Triticum dicoccoides
GGACTGGGTCCGGAACCTGAGGATCATCCTCATAGCTGCCAGGAAACAATATGTCCTAGAAGGACCGCTAGGTGACGCTCCCGTCCCAGAGAACCAAGACATTATGAATGCTTGGCAGTCTCGCGCTGATGATTACTCCCTCGTTCAGTGTGGCATGCTTTACAGCTTAGAACCGGGGCTCCAAAAGCGTTTTGAGCATCACGGAGCATATGAGATGTTCGAAGAGCTGAAACTAGTTTTCCAAGCTCATGCCCGGGTCGAGAGATATGATGTCTCCGACAAGTTCTACAGTTGTAAGATGGAGGAAAACAGTTCTGTCAGTGAGCACATCCTGAAGATGTCTGGGTTGCACAACCGTATGACCCAGCTGAACATTAACCTCCCAGATGAGGCGGTCATTGACAGAATCCTCCAGTCGCTCCCACCAAGCTACAAGAGCTTTGTGATGAACTACAACATGCAGGGAATGGAAAAGACCATTCCTGAAGTGTTCTCGATGCTGAAGTCAGCAGAGGCTGAAATCAAGAAAGAACATCAAGTGTTGATGGTCAATAAGACCACTAAGTTCAGGATGGGCAAGGGTAAGAAGAACTTCAAGAAGGACGGCAAAGATGTTGCCGCGCCTGGTAAGCCAGTTACCGGGAAGAAGTCAAAGAATGGACCCAAGCCTGAGACTGAGTGCTTTTATTGCAAGGGGAAGGGTCACTGGAAGCGGAACTGCCCCAAATACTTAGCGGATAAGAAGGCCGGCAACACCAAAGGTATATTTGATATACATGTGATTGATGTGTACCTTACCAGTACTCGTAGTAACTCCTGGGTATTTGATACCGGTGCCGTTGCTCATATTTGTAACTCACAGCAGGAGCTGCGGAATAAACGGAGACTGGCGAAGGACGAGCTGACGATGCGCGTCGGGAATGGTTCCAGAGTCGATGTGATCGCCGTCGGCACGCTGCCTCTACATTTACCTACGGGATTAGTTTTGAACCTTAATAATTGTTATTTAGTGCCAAGTTTGAGCATGAACATTGTATCTGGATCTCGTTTAATACGAGATGGCTACTCATTTAAGTCTGAGAATAATGGTTGTTCGATTTATATGAGAGATATGTTTTATGGTCATGCTCCGATGGTCAATGGTTTATTCTTAATGAATCTCGAGCATAATATTACACATGTTCATAGTGTAGATGCCAAAAGATTTAAAGTTGATAACGATAGTCCCACATACTTGTGGCACTGCCGCCTTGGTCACATTGGTGTCAAGCGCATGAAGAAGCTCCATGCCGATGGACTTTTAGAGTCTCTTGATTATGAATCGTTTGACACGTGCGAACCATGCCTCTTAGGCAAAATGACCAAGACTCCGTTCTCCGGAACAATGGAGCGAGCAACCAACTT
>NW_021200092.1:0-1498 GCF_002162155.2 Triticum dicoccoides
CCCATTTGGCCACTCGACCAGTTGCGTCTCTGTTGTGCAAAATCTCTGATAGTGGAGCGTCGCTGACGACTGTGATGGAATGGTCAGAGAAATAATGAGCAACCTTCTTTGTGGTCATGTATATTCCATACACAAGCTTCTGATAATGAGGATATCTCTTCTTGGATGGAGTCAAGACTTCAGACAAATAATACACTGGGCGCTGAACTTTGAGAGCTTTTCCTTCTTCTTCCCGCTCGACCGTTAGCACAGTACTGACGACTTGTCCTGTGGCTGCGATGTAGAGCAACAGAGGCTCTTTGCTGATTGGAGCAGCAAGCACCGGCTGGGTGGAGAGCAGAGCTTTTAGCTCGGCAAACGCTGCATCAGCTTCTGGAGTCCACTCGAACTTGTCAGCCTTCTTCATCAGTCGGTAAAGAGGCAGTGCCTTTTCACCGAGTCGTGAGATGAATCGACTTAATGCGGCCAAGCATCCAGTAAGCTTCTGGACATCGTGCACTCGCACAGGGCGTTTCATTCGGAGAATGGTGCCAATCTTCTCTGGGTTAGCGTCGATTCCCCGTTCGGAAACGAGAAAACCGAGTAACTTGCCACCAGGAACTCCAAATGTGCACTTTGATGGATTGAGCTTGATATCATACCTTCTGAGGTTGGCAAATGTTTCGGCGAGGTCAGCGAGCAGGTCGGAACCTTTTCGTGACTTGACAACAATATCATCCATATAAGCTTCCAAATTCCGACTGATTTGGGTGAGTAGACACTTCTGAATCATTCGCATAAATGTGGCTCCGGCATTCTTGAGGCCGAATGGCATGGTGATATAGCAGAAGCACCCGAATGGAGTGATGAAAGCTGTTTTTACCTCATCGGGCCCGTACAGACGGATCTGGTGGTACCCGGAGTAAGCATCTAAAAAAGACAACCTCTCGCATCCCGCGGTCGAGTCAACAATTTGATCTATGCGAGGGAGAGGAAAGTGATCTTTCGGGCAGGCCCGGTTGATGTGCTTGAAATCAATGCACATTCGGAGCGACTTGTCCTTCTTAGGAACCATGACAACATTAGCGAGCCACTCGGAGTGGTATATCTCTCGGATAAATCCTGCCGCCAACAGTCGAGCCACTTCTTCACCGATGGCCTTTCTCTTCTGGACGGCGGACCGCCGAAGATGCTCTTTGACTGGTTTTGCAGACGAGTCGACTCTTAGGCGATGCTCAGCCAGTCCCCTGGGAACACCTGGCATGTCAGCGGGCTTCCATGCAAAAATGTCCCAGTTCTCACGGAGGAACTGGATGAGCGCTTCTTCCTATTTTGGGTCGAGTGTTGTGGAGATGCGGGTCGGAGCTGCTTCGGGGTCGGTCGGGTGAATGTGAACAGGCTTCGTCTCACCGGACGACTGGAATGCAGACTCTGTGGCGGGCTTCTTGGATCGCAGCAAGTCACTCGGATCTGCGTTTTGCTTGTATTCTTCGAACTCGACCGCTGTCACTTGGGAATC
>NW_021200093.1:0-1105 GCF_002162155.2 Triticum dicoccoides
GAACATTTTTAAGGATTTATTTTTGGGACTTTGAATTTAAATCATTAGCTATTTGAATTTGAATTATATTCATATAATTAGAATATAATTTCAAATACCCCTGAAATATTTTATGAGCTTTTGGAAAAGTCCATCTAGCCAAATAAAATTATTCAGAGGAGTTTTTGGCATTGTTTGAATTTGTTTAAAATTCAAAACAGTGGCAAAACGAAATTAAATAAAACAAAACAGAAGAAAAAAATAAAAGAGAGAGAGAGAAGGACTTACCTGGCCTCACCCGTGCAGCCCACCAGAACCGGCCCAGCCGGCCCAGCCCGCCACCGCTACTCCCCCCCTGTCGTCTTCCTCTTGCCAGTGGGAGCAGCTGCGTGCTCGCACGCGCGCGGCCGAGGAGGCCACCTCCTCCCTGCCTGGCTGCCTCCTCCTTCCCTGGTCCCTCCCGCGACGCCACGCAGCCCCGACCCCCTCTCACTTCTCCCTCGCTCGCTGGACCTCCCTCCCCCTCGCTCCTCTGTTTCCCCTCCCGCGACCGAACGGAGCCGCCGCCACCGACGAGAGCCACCGTGGCTACCGGCCACCCCACGGCTCACCGACGCCCCAGGAAGCTCCGCCGGTCCTCCCTCTACCTCCTCAACGAGCCACGAGGCCCCGGACGTGCCACAACACCGCCCTCGATGCCTTCTTCAACCTCGGGACCGCCGGCCATCTTCGCCAAATTCGCCGGCTCCGGACCGTCCCCGACCTCGCCGAGCGTCCCCTCGTCATCGCCGTGAGTCACTGACCCTCTCCCCTAACTCAGCATGCTCCCCTCCGTGCCGTAGCGCCGTTCCCCACGAGCACCGAAGCCACCGTCCGCCATTGCTGCTGCACGCATAGCCTCCGTGCTCCCCTGGCCTCATTGTGCTGCTCTTAGTGCTCCCCATGACTAGCAGGTGCTGCCCAGCCTCTCCATTTGCTCACTGATGCACCGTAGCGACGCGCCCGAGCACCACCGAACACCATCGCCGCCAAAGCTCGTCGCCGGCATGAGTTCCGGCGACCCCACGACCTCCCACTTGGTCCTCTGGATGCGCGAGAGCAAGGGCCATCCCCTGGTGCCCTCAGC
>NW_021200094.1:0-1871 GCF_002162155.2 Triticum dicoccoides
AGCCATAGGCAAATTCATCTATTAAGAGGTTCAAACAAGCATGGCTAAAACGTAAATGCAAAACAGATTTCAGACTTAGTGAAATTAACACTAGTCTGAAATTTCAGATCACGATGCTCTCTTCGGAGCAGCAAAACAACATGATAGAAAATCTGAACATGACAAGTAAGAACATGGCATGGAGCTACTCAACAAGCTTAATAAAACACCCAAAGTGACCTGGGGCCAAAAGGGTTCACAAAATACTCTACCGAGCTCACGAACATAGCTCGAACACAATCAGTTTTCAGACTTAGTGAAAACTGAGACATGCTGAAATTTAACTCACGAAGGCATGTAGACGAGCTCGATGCACTCACTACGGTGCAAGTCATGGAAAGGAAAGCATATAACCAGCAAGAAGGCACAAAGTGCTAGCTACACATGGCAAGAACGAAGGCATAGCATGCATGGAACACTAACGGTAGCATCGGCAAAATCGCAAACAAGTTGACGATCTGCCCAGATTAACAACGAAGCAAAAGTTGAGCTCGATTGAGTCAACCTAGAGCACTCCACATATGCAAACAAAGACATGGATGGAAAGAGCATAACATAAATATCAAAACTCCCTTACTGATCATCCTCAAAAGAGGCACGGATCACTAGGAAACAAGCTGGACATATATCATCATGAACTAAAATATCCCAGACTTAGTGAAAATCACTAAGTCCCTGAAATCTGCAATCTCAGGTACCTCTCTTCGCAAGCTTGCACAAGACAACACACAAAAATCCTAAAAATACATGGGTAGCACCTCTGGAAAGAAGACAAAATGCTTAACAATTCATCCCAAAGGGGCACAGGCATATCATGCACGAATTAAACATGGCAAAAATGACAAAAGTGCATGATGAACTAACGGATCTGCAATTTAACTCATGAAGCCTCCTTCTAACAGCATTTTGGGTAACAAGATGACCTCAAATGCAAATGATGCAATGGAACGAAATGATGCACATGTCGAGGCGAAGATTTTGATATATCATACGCCCAAAACGGAGCTACTGTTGCGGAGATACAAGCAGTCAAAGATAGCACGAAAATTAGGGTTTCGGGGGAGAGAAGAGATCCGAATGGAGGGGGGTATAAATAGGCATAGAGGGAGCTAGGAGAGTCCAAATGAGGTGCGATTTTCGCCCACACGATCGTGATCGAACGCTCTAGGACATGGAGTAGAGTTTGGTGGGTTTTGGGCCAAATTTGGGGGGTGTTGGGCTGCAACACACACGAGGCCTTTTCGGTCCCTCGGTTAACCGTTGGAGTAGCAAACGAAGTCCAAATGATACGAAACTTGCCAGGCGGTCTACCGGTAGTAAACCAAGGCCGCTTGGCAAGTCTCGGACCAATCCAGAAATGTTTAATCCCCACACACGAAAGAAAGCTAGAAATGACCACCGGAGGAGAACGAAGCGCCGGAATGCAAAACGGACAACGGGGAAAATGCTCGAATGCATGAGATGAACGTGTATGCAAATGCAATGCACGTGATGACATGATAAGAGATGCACGAAAAAGAAAAACAACACACGGAGACAAAGACCCAAACCCGAGAAATAAATATAACTTAGCGCCGGAGACGGCAAGAGTTGGATACAAATATGGAAAGTATATCTGGGGCGTTACAACACTCCACCACTACGAAAAGATCTCGTCCCGAGATCTAGGACTGAAAGAACTCCGGGTATTCAGAACGGAGGTGATCCTCGCGTTCCCAGGTAGCTTCACGGTCGGAATGGTGTGACCACTTGACTTTGAGAAATTTAATTGACTTGTTGCGAGTCTTGCGTTCAGTCTCTTCAAGAATAGCAACTGGGTGCTCACGATAAGA
>NW_021200095.1:0-1436 GCF_002162155.2 Triticum dicoccoides
TGGCTTTATCAACTTCAATTCCCTGTGGAGTAACAACATAGCCAAGAAAAGATACTCGGTCGGTGCAAAAGGTGCACTTCCCAAGGTTACCAAACAAACGTGCATCACGTAGAGCAATAAAAACAGCACGTAAATGTTCCAAATGTTCTTCCAAAGATCTGCTATAAATCAATATGTCATCAAAGTAAACTACCACAAATCGTCCAATGAAAGCACGTAAAACTTCGTTCATTAATCTCATGAAAGTACTAGGTGCATTAGTTAACCCAAAAGGCATGACTAACCACTCATATAATCCAAACTTAGTTTTAAATGCTGTTTTCCATTCATCTCCCAATTTCATACGAATTTGATGGTAGCCACTACGCAAATCAACTTGGGAGAATATTGTAGAGCCACTCAATTCATCAAGCATATCATCTAGCCTAGGAATAGGATGACGATAACGAATAGTAATATTATTAATGCCTCTACAATCAACACACATACGTGATGTACCATCCTTTTTCGGCACTAGAATAATAGGAACAGCACAAGGACTAAGGGATTCGCGTATATAACCTTTGTCGAGAAGCTCTTGTACTTGACGCATAATCTCCTTCGTCTCCTCTGGATTGGTACGGTATGGTGCACGGTTTGGCAGTGAAGCACCGGGAATTAAGTCAATCTGATGCTCAATCCCTCGAATAGGCGGTAATCCCGGTGGCACGTCTTGTGGAAAAACGTCAGCGAACACCTGCAAAATGTTAGTGACAGCAGGAGGCAAAGAGGAAGACACGTCCTCGAATGAAAATAATGCCTCTTTGCACACAAAAGCATAGCAAACAGATTTGCTGAAATCTAGCTCATCAATATCAGATTTGGTGGCAAATAAACATGCACTTTTCAATTTAATTTCAGAAGCAACACTAGATGGTTTATTATTAGGCTTCATTTGTTGCTCAAATTCTTTTGCCACAATATGATTTTCACTCTTATTCTTCTCCTGTTGTGCTTTATTAGCTCTATTAATATCATCTTTCAAAATGGAATCAGGAGTCATAGGAAGCAAAGTAATACTTTTATCCTTATGAACAAGAGTATAGTGATTGTTTCTACCATGGTGTACAGAATTTTTATCAAATTGCCATGGTCTACCAAGTAATAAGGAACATGCTTGCATAGGTACCACATCACAATCAACATAATCAGCATATGTAGAGATACTAAAATGCACACGAACAGTACGTGTTACCTTAACCTTGCCGCTGTTGTTGAACCATTGGATGTAGTAAGGATGTGGATGTGGTCTTGTGGTGAGAGAAAGCTTCTCCACCATCTCCATGCTAGCCAAGTTGTTGCAGCTCCCTCCGTCTATTATGACGCGCACAGAACGTTCCTTCACAACTCCCTTGGTATGGAACAAATTGTGCCTCTGATTTTGCTCAGCTTGTGTG
>NW_021200096.1:0-1091 GCF_002162155.2 Triticum dicoccoides
ATGGAAATCACTTCGGGACCCCAAAACCGTGAGTAATAGTCCACGAAACATGTCAGAATTGGCCAAAACTGTGAGTGTTGACGACAGACACATAAATGCACCCCGGGGTTCATCAATCGTGGAAATCCCTCTGGGTCTCCAAAACATTGAGTAATAGTGCACGAAACGGACACGATTCGGCCAAATATGTGAGTGTTGATGACCGACACGTAAACACACCCTGGGGTTCGTCAATCATGGAAATGACTCTGAGACCCCAAAATAGAGTAGTAGTCCAAGAAACGGGCCAGAATCGGCCCAAACTGTGATTGTTGATGACCGACACGTAAGCGCACCTTGGAGTTCGACAACCATGGAAATCGCTTTGGGACCCCAAAACGGTGAGTAATAGTCCACGAAACCCGGACGAATTGGCCAAAACTCTCAGTGTTGACGACGGACACATAAACGAACCCCGGGGTTCATCGATCGTGGAAATTGCTCTAGGTCCCCAAAATGCTGAGTGATAGTGCACAAAACGGACTAGAATCGGCCAAATATGTGAGTGTTGATCACCGACACGTAAACGCACCAAGGGTTCGTCAAACATCGAAATGACTCCAAGACCCCAAAATAGAGTAATAGTCCAAGAAACGGGCCAGAATCGGCCCAAACTGTGATTGTTGATGACCGACATGTAAGCGCACCTTGGAATTCGACAACCATGGAAATCGCTTTGGGACCCCAAAACGGTGAGTAATAGTCCATGAAACGGGCCAGAATCGGCCAAAACTGCGAGTGTTGATGACCAACACGTAAGGACACCTTGGGGTTCAACAACTATGGAAATCGCTTCGGGACCCCAAAACGGTGAGTAATAGTCCACAAAACCCGTCAGAATTGGCCAAAACTATCAGTGTTGACGACGGACACATAAACGAACCCCGGGGTTCATCGATCGTGGAAATTGCTCTAGGTCCCCAAAATGCTGAGTGATAGTGCACAAAACGGACTAGAATCGGCCGAATATGTGTGTGTTGATCACCGACACGTAAACGCACCAAGGGTTCGTCAATCATGGAAATGACTCCAAGACCCAAAATAGAGTAATA
>NW_021200097.1:0-829 GCF_002162155.2 Triticum dicoccoides
CCGAGGAGACTCTTCAGAATGACCTCGAGTCGCTGATGGCTCGCTTGAACACGATCCCTGGTCGAGTGCAGGAGTGGAAAAAATCCTCGGCTCGGTGCGGTGCAGATGTTGCTCTGTGTCTGGCCCGAGTTCACTGCAAAGATGCGCGAGAAGACAAGCTGGCGGCCCTCCGGGTGGCCAACACCAAGAAACACGACTTCAGGTCCTTTATGGAAACTTTCCTTGCGGCTGCCACTCGGATCGCAGATGGGATTGATCTTGATGAGTTTGTTGCACCTTCCAGCCCTCCACAGGAGGGGTAAAAAACTTCTTCTAAGCTCGACGCTTTAAATTTGCCTCGGTATGCCGAGTGGAATTGTAACCGATAAACCTTAACGGGCTTAGCGCCTGAGCACTTCCGGTTCCTTTAGGTATCGATCCGAACTTGAATTTGTCGGTTGAATATGATTGCTCTTGGCTCGAAATGTCTTTTGCAGGTTTAAAGCAGGGCGCTTACTGCAATCAACTTATTCCTTAATCCACTTAGGTGAGCGCTGGGCTGCAGCTAAGCCTCCAAGTGGAAGTCTGGCTTATCACTCGGAAGGATTTTCATAACTTAGGCGAGCACTGGGCTGCAGCTAAGCCCCCGAGTGAGAGGTTTGCCCTTCACTCGGTAGGATTTCGATAACTTAGGCGAGCACTGGGCTGCAGCTAAGCCTCCGAGTGGAAGTCTGGCTTATCACTCAGTAGGATTTTCATAACTTAGGCGAGCACTGGGCTGCAGCTAAGCCCCCGAGTGAGAGGTTTGCTCTTCACTCGGTAGGATTTTCATAACTTAGGCGAGCACTGG
>NW_021200098.1:0-1986 GCF_002162155.2 Triticum dicoccoides
TTTCTGCTACGTTCCCCAACAGTGGCATCATGAGCTAGGTCTATTGCGTAGATTCTTTGCACGAGTAGAACACAAAGTAGTTGTGGGCGTTGATGTTGTTCAATATGCTTACCGTTACTAGTCCAATCTTGTTTCGACGGTATTGTGGGATGAAGCGGCCCGGACCGACCTTACACGTACTCTTACGTGAGACAGGTTCCACCGATTGACATGCACTTGGTGCATAAGGTGGCTAGCGGGTGCCAGTCTCTCCCACTTTAGTCGGAACGGATTCGATGAAAAGGGTCCTTATGAAGGGTAAATAGCAATTGGCATATCACGTTGTGGTCTTGCGTAGGTAAGAAACGTTCTTGCTAGAAACCCATAGCAGCCACGTAAAACATGCAACAACAATTAGAGGACGTCTAACTTGTTTTTGCAGGGTATGCTATGTGATGTGATATGGCCAAGAAGAATGTGATGAATGATATGTGATGTAGATCATGTTCTTGTAATAGGATTCACGACTTGCATGTCGATGAGTATGACAACCGGCAGGAGCCATAGGAGTTGTCTTTATTTATTGTATGACCTGAGTGTCATTGAAGAACGCCATGTAAACTACTTTACTTTATTGCTAAACGCGTTAGTCATAGAAGTAGAAGTAGTCGTTGGCGTGACAACTTCATGAAGACACGATGATGGAGATCATGATGATGGAGATCATGGTGTCGTGCCGGTGACGATGATGATCATGGAGCCCCGAAGATGAAGATCAAAAGGAGCAAAATGATATTGGCCATATCATGTCACTATTTGATTGCATGTGATGTTTATCATGTTTATGCATCTTGTTTGCTTAGGACGACGGTAGTAAATAAGATGATCCCTTACAAAATTTCAAGAAGTGTTCTCCCCTAACTGTGCACCGTTGCTACAGTTCGTCGCTTCTAAGCACCACGTGATGATCGGGTGTGATGGATTCTTACGTTCACATACAACGGGTGTAAGACAGTTTTACACAGCGAAAACACTTAGGGTTAACTTGACTAGCCTAGCATGTGCAGACATGGCCTCGGAACACGGAGACCGAAAGGTCGAGCATGAGTCGTATGGTAGATACGATCAACATGAAGATGTTCACCGATGATGACTAGTCCATCTCACGTGATGATCGGACACGGCCTAGTTGACTCGGATCATGTGATCACTTAGATGACCAGAGGGATGTCTATCTAAGTGGGAGTTCATAAGATGAACTTAATTATCCTGAACATAGTCAAAAGACCTTTTGCAAATTATGTCGTAAGCTCGCGCTTTAGTTCCACTGTTTAGATATGTTCCTAGAGAAAATATAGTTGAAAGTTGATAGTAGCGATTATGCGATCAGTAGAAAGCTTATGTCCTTAATGCACCACTCAGTGTGCTGAACCCCAACGTCTTTTGTCGATGTTGCGAACATCGGACATACACGTTTTGATAACTACGTGATAGTTCAATTAAATGGTTTAAGTAGAGGCACCAAAGATGTTTTCGAAACGTCGCGGAACATATGAGATGTTTCGAGGGCTGAAATTGGGATTTCAGGCTCGTGCCCACGTCAAGAGGTATAAGACCTCTGACGATTTTCTTAGCCTGCAAACTAAGGGAGAAAAGCTCAATCGTTGAGCTTGTGCTCAGATTGTCTGAGCACAACAATCACTTGAATCGAGTGGGAGTTGATCCTCTAGATGAGATAGTGATGTTTCCCCAAAGTCATTGCCACCAAGCTGCTAGAGCTTCGTGATTAACTATAACATATCAGGGATAGATATGATGATCCTTGAAATATTCATGATGTTTGACACCGCGAAAGTAGAAATCAAGAAGGAGCATCAATTGTTGATGGTTGGTGAAACCACTAGTTTCAAGAAGGGCAAGGGAACAAAGGGATACTTCATGAAACGGCAATTCAGCTGCTGCTCTAGTGAAGAAACCCAAGGTTGAACCCAAACCCGAGACTAAGTG
>NW_021200099.1:0-1765 GCF_002162155.2 Triticum dicoccoides
AATTTCTATACGCGCGCTCTAAGGGGTGCCCCCCTCTCGGTCCCAACCGGAAACACCCATGCCCCCTGACCGGATGACGGGCTTTAATCCAGGGCCATGGAACCCTCACCCCGGCCTCTCTATTTGGTGTGTACCAGGAAAACGATTTGCAACTTACTATGCCATATTCCTTTCGGAAAACATGTGACAGTATAGGAAGGAATGGATGGAAATGTGATTTGTTTCACGATGACACGGAAGTCAAATAATCTGGCATAAGACTGGCATGCCACAACACTGCCATCTTACCCATCCTCATGCCAACAAATGGCTATGCAAATATGTATCCAACAACATAATGCTTTCCGAAACTTACTTTCCGATTATGTGCATGAAACGTAGCATTCAAAGTGATGTTCCTAAACATGCCATGACCATACTAAAATGCAAACATGCAACAACACTCATCATATCAAGAGTTCAAACATGCTTGCCTGGTTCAGAGTAGTCGGAGTCTAACTGTGCGAAGTTTGCAGCTCCGTCACCTCCTCCGGTATCTATGGTATAAGAAAAATACGTACGCAACGTAAATACCGTGAGTGTACAAAAAAGTGTTCCAAATATTTTTCAAATAAACATGATAAAAAACTAGACAAAAATTTGAAGAGGACAAAAAAGGAATCACTCAAAAATTCCTTTCTGTTAAAAAGTTCCAGGGGGCTTTGCAGAAAAAAATCCAGAAAAACAGTTCAGAGTGGAAGCATATTCGCCAGGGTACGCTTTCAGTAAACGATTCAAAAAAAACAAAGGAGAGGCTGACGGGCGGGTCCCACCCGTCAGGTTTGAAATTTCAAACGAGGGAGTCGGGGCTCGTCGGCGCTCGAGAGCCGCGGTGGTCGCCGGCGCCGATCCACGGCGAGGCAGGGAGATCGGAGAGTACCTCCGTGTTCAGGGCGCCATTCCGCATCTGTGGGAGGTGGTGGTGGTCGCCGGCGAGTACCATGTCGGCGGCGACGCTTGCTCCGGCGGACGGCGATTCGGGTGGTCGTGGATCTCGCTGGAGAGAGCTGCGGGGTCAAAATTGAGGTGTGGGTTATCCTACTGGAGGTGGTACGAGGCTACGGCCGAAAGTAGGGCGGCGGAGGAGTTCTCACCGGAGAGAACGATGCCGGGGCCCGAGGCGGACGGAGGTGTCTGGAGTCGAGGAGGAAAGGCCCATCGAGGCTCGTTCAGTGGCTGGGCGGGGTCTGGTGAGGTGGTGGAGTCGTGCGGGGGCGAGAGCAAGCTCGGGGTGCTATATATAGCCGCCCCGAGGTGGTTGCCGAGAACGGGGTTCTCCCGCGAGGTGATTACGGCGGCGTTGTGGTTGCACGGGAGGGTTCAGAGGTTGAGCGTTGTCGTGGGTGTTCCCTGGTTCCGTTTAGGTGCTAACCGCGTCAGGATTTGGTTGCTTAGGGGGAGCTCGATGGAACGGGGCGGTGCGGGCCCGTCAGCGGCAGGGAGCATGCTCTGTGCGTGCTGCGCCACGGCGACGGTGCTGCATGCATGCGCTGGCGAGGAAATGGCCACGCGGAGCCACTAGGGGGTTTGGGCGGCACCGAACGGCCTTATGCCGCCGTTCTGCTCCTTGTCGGCCGCTATGGTGATACGGCCGCCGCAAAGCACGCCGGCGCAGGCGGGCCAGGGCGCCACCGACGCCAGGAAGGCGCCAAGCGCGCGTGTGAGGCTCCGGACAAGCAAGCTAGGCCATGAGCAACGTGCCAAGTGCACTGTGAGCATGTGACTG
>NW_021200100.1:0-1181 GCF_002162155.2 Triticum dicoccoides
AGTACGCACTGCTGGAAAAATGCAGTGCATTTCTATACGGGATGCAGTACGCCATTATGCATTTCTTTTCGGGATGAAGAAAAACGCAAACGCGGAATAAGTTAACGCAGTGCGGAAGTACACGAACTTGCAGTACAGTATCATAAACAATGTAGTACAGTCGTAATTTGCTAAGCAGTGCAGTCCCATACATTCGAAAAAAAAGATTACAAAAAAAGTGAAAACACGGGATAAAAAATGAAAACTGTACATGCAGTAAGGAATGAAGTTCACATCTAGTACATAACCATGATCAATGCACTGCACCGATGATTTACCAAAAGGCAGTGCACTCCACGTCATTAAAAAGCATACAAAGAATAAAAACTGATCACCCAAATGATACCGGCACCAGCCACCCAAAAATTGACAACGTACATGCGTCTCTGAAATACCCGAACACAGGCCCAACAAAACTGACCAAGAAAAAATAATAAGTTCGAAAAAAAAGTGGGGGGGGGGCCCACCCCCCTCCCATTTCCTATCCGTCCCGTGCCAGGGACTACAATAAGTACCGGCAAAAACAAGATGCAGTACGGGTCGGTAGAAGTATGCAGTGCATTCCGGTGCGCAATGCAGACCACCGAAGCATATAGCAAGAGACACGCAAAAAACGATGAAGTACACACATGTATACAATGTTGCAGTTCTGATTTGTACGCGACGCAGTGCTTAATTGTAAGCAATGCAGTTATGTTGTCACCCAGTATACATCTATAAAACATGACAAAATGCCCGTTCGAATAGAAAAAGGTGATGGTTAAAAAAATGTGCTGATCAAAAAAAACCCACCTTAAAAAAACCCACGTTCGCATACATACACCCGATCGGAGCAGTTCCATCGCCACAAGCCCACGATCACAGATGCAAAACCAACCCACGATCCGCACAACTGCATCATCAGCGCGATCGTGCAGTTCATCCGACGACGCCATCCCACCCCGCGCCCTCCCCTTAAATTCAGACCCCTGCCAAAGGCCTTCTCATCCACATCCACAACAACACAAGTATCCATTGCGCTCCCACCACCGGCGATGACGTTCACCGACGAGTACAAGGGCGACAACGCCGTGGAGGCGCACGGCAACACCAAGTTGCACGTCATCCACACCAACGACAAGAAGCAGATGGCGATCACCCTC
>NW_021200101.1:0-1180 GCF_002162155.2 Triticum dicoccoides
AGTACGCACTGCTGGAAAAATGCAGTGCATTTCTATACGGGATGCAGTACGCCATTATGCATTTCTTTTCGGGATGAAGAAAAACGCAAACGCGGAATAAGTTAACGCAGTGCGGAAGTACACGAACTTGCAGTACAGTATCATAAACAATGTAGTACAGTCGTAATTTGCTAAGCAGTGCAGTCCCATACATTCGAAAAAAAAGATTACAAAAAAAGTGAAAACACGGGATAAAAAATGAAAACTGTACATGCAGTAAGGAATGAAGTTCACATCTAGTACATAACCATGATCAATGCACTGCACCGATGATTTACCAAAAGGCAGTGCACTCCACGTCATTAAAAAGCATACAAAGAATAAAAACTGATCACCCAAATGATACCGGCACCAGCCACCCAAAAATTGACAACGTACATGCGTCTCTGAAATACCCGAACACAGGCCCAACAAAACTGACCAAGAAAAAATAATAAGTTCGAAAAAAAAGTGGGGGGGGCCCACCCCCCCTCCCATTTCCTATCCGTCCCGTGCCAGGGACTACAATAAGTACCGGCAAAAACAAGATGCAGTACGGGTCGGTAGAAGTATGCAGTGCATTCCGGTGCGCAATGCAGACCACCGAAGCATATAGCAAGAGACACGCAAAAAACGATGAAGTACACACATGTATACAATGTTGCAGTTCTGATTTGTACGCGACGCAGTGCTTAATTGTAAGCAATGCAGTTATGTTGTCACCCAGTATACATCTATAAAACATGACAAAATGCCCGTTCGAATAGAAAAAGGTGATGGTTAAAAAAATGTGCTGATCAAAAAAAACCCACCTTAAAAAAACCCACGTTCGCATACATACACCCGATCGGAGCAGTTCCATCGCCACAAGCCCACGATCACAGATGCAAAACCAACCCACGATCCGCACAACTGCATCATCAGCGCGATCGTGCAGTTCATCCGACGACGCCATCCCACCCCGCGCCCTCCCCTTAAATTCAGACCCCTGCCAAAGGCCTTCTCATCCACATCCACAACAACACAAGTATCCATTGCGCTCCCACCACCGGCGATGACGTTCACCGACGAGTACAAGGGCGACAACGCCGTGGAGGCGCACGGCAACACCAAGTTGCACGTCATCCACACCAACGACAAGAAGCAGATGGCGATCACCCTC
>NW_021200102.1:0-762 GCF_002162155.2 Triticum dicoccoides
CAAAAACTGGATACACTTCGTGTACAAAACGGACAATCTCTTTCGAAGTATCAGGGTTTCATATGGAAATTCTTCTGTTACAACCAGATTTCATTTTTTTAAAACTTATTTGAACCCCCTTGTTTTTCTGTGTTCAAAATGCACCATTCAAAGCCACATCATCAATTTACAACCCTTTCTGACTTCATTTGTTATTTTTCATGCGTTTACTGATTATTTTGAGCTATAAGACCATGAAAATAAAAATCATTTGAAATGAACTCTGAAAAGGTTCCAAGTTGGCATGGTATCATCATTTCACCCACAAAGCATGTGAGAGAATGTAGAGAGGGTTACGGCAAAAACTGGATACACTTCGTGTACAAAACGGACAATCTTTTTCGAAGTATCAGGGTTTCATATGGAAACTCGTCTGTTACAAAGGGATTTCAGTTTTTTGAACTTATTTGAACTCCATTGTTTTTCTGTCTTTAAAATGCACCATTCAAAGCCACATCATCCATTTACAACCCTTTCTGACTTCATTTGTTATTTTTCATGCATTTACTGATTATTTTAAGCTATAAGACCATGAAATTGACAAGCATTTGAAATGAACTCTGAAAAGGTTACAAGTTGGCATGGTATCATCATTTCACCCACATAGCATGTGTGACAAAGTAGAGAGGGTTACGGCAAAAACATGATACACTTCGTGTACAAAACGGACAATCTCTTTCGAAGTATCAGGGTTTCATACGGAAATTCGTCTGTTACAAAGGG
>NW_021200103.1:0-2470 GCF_002162155.2 Triticum dicoccoides
CGCTCATATGGCTCCCGTCGGCGGGCCACCTCGTCGTTCTTCGTCCCCCGCTGCCAACGCTGCCACCGGCCCGGTGGGGGACGAGCAGCAGGCATCCTTGCTGCATCCTTCAGTGCGGCAGGACGGCCGCACCACTACTCCATCTCTCACCCCTGCTGGTCCTTCGTCCCACGTGCATCGCGCTCCGATGGAAGCACGGGCCGTGCTCATCGCGGTGAACGAGCTCCTGCGTTACCGCCCCGTCGACGACCTCTATGAGGAGTGGCTCGACCGCGTCGCCGAGCTCGTCCGTGTCGTAGGGGGCTCTCTGATGCCGTCCCACTCTCTGCATCCCCCTCAACCGGCCGCGGGCAACGGGGCTCATGGCGTGCCTCTGCCGCCTCATCCCCAAGACGGTGCCTTGGCACCAAGGCGCGCGCCTCCGCGGCATGATCCACCGCGCTCGGCGCCCGCGCATGAAGAAAGGAGCTGCCAAGAAATCCCGCGGCCGCGAGAAGCTGCACTGGCGCTCCCTGCGCCACCTCGTCAAGACCACATGCCGCCTACAGTGGCGCACCGGGGACCTCGCCAAGATAAAGCTCTGCCTCAGAACCGGGCCCCAGCGACCATGACTGGCTGTCGTGCCTTCACCCCCGAGCTGCGCAGTGTCGCCTGGCCAGGCAAGTTCAAGCCAGATCTACCTCCTCGATACGACGGCACCGCCGACCCCGTAGAGTTCCTGCAGCTCTATGAGCTGAGCATCGAAGCGGCTAACAGCGATGAAAAAGTCATGGCGAACTAGTTTCCCATGGCTCTCAAGGATGGGGCCCGCTCCTAGCTCCTGAACCTGCAGCACGGCTCGATCTCCTCTTGGGACGAGATGCGCGACCGCTTCGTCGCCAACTTCCAGGGCACTCACGACCGCCCACCGGCCGCGGGCGATCTACGCCGCATCAAGCAACCGCCAGGAGAGACCCTCCAGAAGTACATCCAACGCTTCAACAACACCCGCCTCAAGATTCCCAAGGTCATGGACGAAGCCGTCATCTCCGCGTGCTCAGACGGCGTCCGTGATGTCAAGATGAAGGTAGAACTGGCTATCCACAAGGAGCTTTGCACATCTCAGGAGCTATTCAACCTGGCGATCAAGTGCGCAAGAGCTGAGGAGGGGCGCCTCTCTCTCCTTGAGCTACCAGCTGCAGGAGTGGAGGAGAAGAGGGCCAAGGCCAACGACGTGAAGCGCAAAGAGGCAGTAGTGCTCGCAGCGGAGCCCGACACCAAGCAAGGCAGAGATCAGCCCGAGTCATCCAAGAACGGCCGCCTGTTCTGCGCCGTCCACAACCTGAACACCCACAACACCAGCGACTGTCAAGAGCTCAGAGCCATTCGGGAAGGACGCTTCGGTCGACGCCCTGAGCGCAACGACCGGGGCTATGGCCGCGGAGGAGGACGTGGAGGCGGATGCTGGGACGACCGTGGCCCGCGCCAGGAGTGGCGCGACCGGCCTGGTGAGGACCGCTGGCAGGACCAACCTCGCGAGGGCGCCTGGAGGGATCCGCCTCGTGAGGATCGCCCCCAGGGCAACGCCGGTCTTCGCCCGTTGCCGCCACCGAGAAGGAACGATGACCACCACCAGGACGATGGGGCTGGGGGCTTCCAAGAGCCGCGTGCGATCGCTTGCATCTTAGGCGGTGCTCAGGCCCTAGCCTCTTAGCGCATCTTCAAACAGTTCGCTTGCGAGGTGAACGCGACGCTCCCCAAGCTCGAGGCCACGCGCCCGCTCAGGTGGTCCCAGTGCGCCATCACCTTCAGCTCGGCAGACCAGCTCAAGTGCGCATCCACCGCTGGCACCCTGCCTATGCTATGCTCGCCAGTCATCAGCAATGTGCAAGTCACCAAGACTCTCATCGATGGCGGCGCAGGGCTCAACGTCCTGTCCGTCAACACGTTCAACAACCTCTAAGTGCCCTATGAGCAGCTCCAGCCAACCAAGCCTTTCTCAGGAGTGACCGACGGTTCCACCGTACCGATAGGGAAGGTCCGCCTGCCTGTCACCTTCGGGGAGTGCAAGAACTACCGCACTGAGATCATCGACTTCGATGTCGCGCACATCCACCTGCCGTACAATGCCATCCTCGGGTACCCAGCCCTGGCCAAGTTCATGGCAGTCACTCACCATAGCTACAACGTCCTCAAGATGCCAGGAAGCGGGGGAATCATCACAGTCCCATGTGAAGAAAGGGATGCGGTGTGCTCCCTTGAGCGCGCCTTCCAAGCTGCAGCAACCGACAACCCTGACAGCAGAAGTGAAGGCCCTCCGGAGACCATCTCCAAGAAGAAGTTGTTGTGCCGCGCAGGACCCCAAGAAGACGGCGTTGTGTCAGGAGCCTCGCCAGGATCAGCGCCCGCTCCAGGGGCGCCTCCCTCCACCGCATAGGAAAGTGCGCCCAGCGCCCTCCTCCGGCAGGGCTCGGGAGCTCTCTCCTGGAGA
>NW_021200104.1:0-1120 GCF_002162155.2 Triticum dicoccoides
GCATTAGTTAACCCAAAAGGCATGACTAACCACTCATATAATCCAAACTTAGTTTTAAATGCTGTTTTCCATTCATCTCCCAATTTCATACGAATTTGATGGTATCCACTACGCAAATCAACTTTGGAGAATATTATAGAGCCACTCAATTCATCAAGCATATCATCTAGCCTAGGAATAGGATGACGATAACGAATAGTAATATTATTAATGCCTCTACAATCAACACACATACGTGATGTACCATCCTTTTTCGGCACTAGAATAATAGGAACAGCACAAGGACTAAGGGATTCGCGTATATAACCTTTGTCGAGAAGCTCTTGTACTTGACGCATAATCTCCTTCGTCTCCTCTGGATTGGTATGGTATGGTGCACGGTTTGGCAGTGAAGCACCGGGAATTAAGTCAATTTGATGCTCAATCCCTCGAATAGGCGGTAATCCCGGTGGCACGTCTTGTGGAAAGACGTCAGCGAACTCCTGCCAAATGTTAGTGACAGCAGGAGGGAAAGAGGAAGGCACGTCCTCAAATGAAAATAATGCCTCTTTGCACACAAAAGCATAGCAAACAGATTTGCTGAAATCTAGCTCATCAATATCAGATTTGGTGGCAAATAAACATGCACTTTTCAATTTAATTTCAGAAGCAACACTAGATGGTTTATTGTTAGGCTTCATTTGTTGCTCAAATTCTTTTGCCACAATCTGATTTTCACTCTTATTCTTCTCCTGTTGTGCTTTATTAGCTCTATTAATATCATCTTTCAAAATGGAATCAGGAGTCATAGGAAGCAAAGTAATATTTTTATCCTTATGAACAAGAGTATAGTGATTGTTTCTACCATGGTGTACATAATTTTTATCAAATTGCCATGGTCTACCAAGTAATAAGGAACATGCTTGCATAGGTACCACATCACAATCAACATAATCAGCATATGTAGAGATACTAAAATGCACACGAACAGTACGTGTTACCTTAACCTTGCCGCTGTTGTTGAACCATTGGATGTAGTAAGGATGTGGATGTGGTCTTGTGGTGAGAGAAAGCTTCTCCACCATCTCCATGCTAGCCAAGTTGTTGCAGCTCCCTCCATCTATTATGACGCGCACAGAAC
>NW_021200105.1:0-2029 GCF_002162155.2 Triticum dicoccoides
GCGACCGAATGGAGGCCGTCGCCGCCGACCAGCGCTCGCGCGGCCACAGCCACCGTCTCGCCTCCCCGACGCCTCCCAAAGCTCCGCTGTTCCGCCCTCGTCCTCCTCGCCGTCTCACGCGACCAGAAGGGCCCCGAGCAGCCGCCATCGTCATCATCTCCAAGCTTCGGCCCCGGCGCCCTTCTCCGTCGATTCGGCCACTCCGGCGCGCCCCCGAGCCCACTAACCCTCCCTGCAGCTCCGCGGTGAGCCTTTGACCCGATTTCCCCTCTCCCCGTGCCCTACCACCCGCTCTGGCCGCTGATTCCATCAAGGCCGAAACCCACCGCCGCACGAGCTCGACGCCGGCGTCACTCCGGTGACCATTTGGTCGCGCACCAGCGTCCAACGAACTCGAGGCTGCACACAGAGCATGGCTAGCGCGTTAGTTGGTTCGTTTGCGCGCTGCAACACCAAACCCGCAACTCATCCGAACTCCGGCCGCCGCTAAAGCTCGTCGCCGACCACTCTCCGGCCACTCCCCGGCCGCGCCACCACCCTGGTTGGATGCGGACGAGCGTCCGCATCCCGTAGTCGTGCTCCGCGCGCCAAACGGCGCTCTGTAGGCCATTTCCGCAGCGCACCACCGCGTCGGGACTCGCCGGCGGCTAAACGCCGGCGGCCGTTGACCCTTGACCGGCGTGGGTTGACCCACTGCCCGGTTTGACCCTCCCCTCTCTCTCACTGACGTGTGGGCCCCAGGCCATTAACTAAACCCAATTAGCCACTAACACTGACCAGTGGGCCCCGACCCCCCCTAATCCTTTAATTAAGCAGATAACCCCCTGTTAACTAACTATGACGCTGACATATGGGTCCCACAGGTCAGTTTGACCTGGACGGCGCCCCTTGACCTGCTGAGGTCAGCATGAGGTCATGCTGACACAATAATTCCTTTCTAGAATTAAAATAAATTAGGAAATGATTTATAATTCCAGAGAATAGCTAAAACTTCAATAAATCATAGAAATTCAACCGTAACTCCGAATTAAATAATTTATATATGAAAAATTATCAGAAAAATTCAAGGAATCCATCTGTACCATTTTCATGCATGTTAGAACAACTTATCACTACTGTTTAGGACAAATGAAGTGAATGACATTTAAATAACCACATATGGAGTTTGAATTTGAATCTTGGATTCAAACCAACTTCATTTAATCTGGTTTTAGGTGCATTAGCCCAAAACACATTCATTTTGCCATGTCATGATCATGCATCATATTGTGCATTGCATTGATTGTGTTCCCTTCTGTGTTGCCGGTATTTGTCCCCTCTCGATAGACGTGATACCGATGATGTGATCGTTGACACTGATGAAGACTCAATGTTATCTTCAGAAGTGCCAGGCAAGCAAAACCCCCTTGTTCATTCCGATAAAATCCCACTCTTTCGCTCCTGCTCTCTTTTACTGCATTAGGACAACAACGACATATTTGATACTTGCTGCGGTAGCTGAACCCTTTATCCTTTGCATGACCTGTCATTGCCACAGTAAATAGATGAAACCCACTAGCATGAGTAGGAGTTGTTTGAGCCCTGATGTGCCTACTCATTCATGCTTGTTTGTCATGCCTGCTACTGCTTAGAGTTGTGTCAGGTCTGATTCATCGGGGATGAATCAGAGGCGTGTGAACATGTCCTACTGTGTGTGAGCTAAGTGTGTGAACACGATTTGGTAAAGGTAGCGGTGAGAGGCCATGTAGGAGTACATGGTGGGTTGTCTCATTGCAGCCGTCCTCAGGAACTGAGCTCTGTGTTTGTGATCCATGACCAGCTACTACCACACATTGGAATGCTTAAGTGCCCCTCCCGACTTATTAATCAACATGATCTCTGTCCAGGAGTTGCAACTAGTTTCTGGTGTTTGTAGGTAGTGTTAGTAGTCTACCAAGTGGCACCCGGTACAGGTGGGCTTGGGACAGACTAGGCACAGTGGCACGGTGTACCAAGTGGCACCCGGATGGTGGGCTTGGGAACCCTGCTC
>NW_021200106.1:0-1312 GCF_002162155.2 Triticum dicoccoides
CAATTTTGGCCAATTCTGGTTCATTTCATGCACTATTACTCACCGTTTTGTGGTCCTAGAGCGATTTCCGCGATTGACGATCCCTCGGGTGCATTTATGTCTCGGTCATCAACACTCGCAGTTCTGGCCGACTCTGCCCCGTTTCATGGACTATTACTCATTGTTTTGGGGTCCCGGAGCGATTTCCATGATTGACGCACCCCGGGGTGCGTTTATGTGTTGTCCACCAGCAATCTTAGTTTTGTTCGATTCTGGGCTCTTCCATGGACTATTACTCACCATTTTGGGGTCCCAGAGCTATTTCCACGATTGACAATCCCGAAGGTGCGTTTACGTGTCCGTCGTTAGCACTTGCAATTTTGGCCGATTCTTGCCTGTTTCGTGGACTATTACTCACCGTTTTGGGGTCCGAAAGTGATTTCCATGGTTGTTGAACCCTAAGGTGCGCGTACGTTTTGGTCATCAATAATCGCTGTTTTGGCTGATTTTGGCTCGATTCTTGGACTATTACTCACTGTTTTGCGGTCCCAAAGCGATTTCCATTGTTGTTGAACCACAAGGTGCGCTTACGCGTCGGTCGTCAACACTCGCAGTTTTGGCCGATTCTGGCCCATTTCTTGGACTATTACTCCCTGTTTTGGGGTCCGGGAGTGATTTCCATGATTGACGAACCCTGGGGTGCGTTTGCGTGTCGGTCATCAACACTCGTAGTTTCGGCCGATTCTGGCCCGTTTCATGGACTATTACTCAGTTTTGGGGCCCCGAAGTCATTTCCACAACTGACGAACCCAAGGGTGCGTTTACGTGTCGGTTATCAACACTCACAATTTGGGCCAATTCTGGTTCATTTCGTGCACTATTACTCACCGTTTTGGGGTCCTAGAGCGACTCCACGATTGACGATCCGTGGGGTGCATTTATGTGTCGGTCATCAACACTCACAGTTTTGGCCGACTCTGCCCCGTTTCATGGACTATTACTCATTGTTTTGGGGTCCCGGAGGGATTTCCACGATTGACGCACCCCGGGGTGTGTTTACGTGTCGTTCACCAGCAATCCTAGTTTTGTTCGATTCTGGGCTCTTTCATGGTCTATTACTCACCATTTTGGGGTCCCAGAGCTATTTCCACGATTAACGATCCTCGGGGTGCGTTTACGTGTCCGTCGTCAACCCTCGGAATTATGGCCGATTGTGGCCCGTTTCGTGGACTATTACTCACCGTTTTGGGGTCTGAAAGCGATTTCCAAGGTTGTTGAACCCTAAGGTGCGCTTACGTGTATGTCATAAACAACCGCAGTTTGGGCTGATTCT
>NW_021200107.1:0-1737 GCF_002162155.2 Triticum dicoccoides
GACGTGTCAAAAGTTCTGGCTATCTAATTCGTTGACAACACATTGCTAGTGCACTTTCCCTTTTATCTCTGTATAAAATGCGTGCTTGGTGCGTGAATACGATCGAACTAGAATAAGGTGGCAGGTTTAGCTGTTCTTTTATGCTGTTACTCTTGACCAGCTTCAGAGTAGTTGCACCCGATCTACTGTATGTCATAGGACATGGCAGCGAGTACGCCGTTGTCTAACGAAATAGTCACCGTGGAAGGAAAGAAATGTG
The DNA here is from genome assembly GCF_002162155.2 of Triticum dicoccoides. Taxonomy (NCBI): domain Eukaryota; kingdom Viridiplantae; phylum Streptophyta; class Magnoliopsida; order Poales; family Poaceae; genus Triticum; species Triticum dicoccoides. The sequence goes on from NW_021200107.1 coordinate 260, forward strand.
CTTCAGTGTACCAACTGGAATCTATATATTCCTGAAAGATGCTGTAACCATCGTAATTCGTAGTCATTTGTGTGCTCTAGTTATATTATTAAATCATTATGTGTGGTTGCAAGCACTCTTTACATTGATTAATCTTCTTACTAGAAATGCTTAGTCCACGGGCTTACAGCAGGTAGCGATAGGTGCCATTTGCGGGGTTGCAACAACCAACAAGGTATGCTGCACAGGAAAGCTGCAGCTTCAGCTTCAGCTCCAGCGTTTCTATTGATCCTCTCACCTGCATTCACCCCATTCCAACAAGCCTAAATAACTTTCTGCTGATATTTCGTGCCGTTTGTACGTCGACAGTGACTGGCAAAATAACATGATGCCTGCATTTGTTTAAACCTTTATGTTTCCCGAGTGTGAATAACATAGGGCTTACACATGCATCTGAGAAAATACATACTACCAAAGGAGAGTACCATAACATGATGATCACACAGAAACAGTTCAACAGCCTAGAGATATTATACGACCCAAAAAATGGCTAAAAGGACAGAGCTGGACATCTTTGAATTATTCAGACAACTGTGACTCTTGGCAGTCTTCAGGGTTGTGCGACCATTGTCATGATTATTTGCACTTTATGATTTTCTTTTCATGATTACCACGGCAGCAAGTATGCCGTTGTTCAATGGTCAGTCTGGAAAGAAACTGGCATCAAAATACTAACTGGAATTCATTTATTTCCTGATAGATGTGCCTGAAAATTACAGATCCCCTTTATAACCTCTTTTGGTTCCATTAAACCACCTGAAGATAAACATGATACTTACAACAGGCACAAGTTTACATCTCAGAAAATAAACATGATCATGCAGATACAGTTCAACAGCTTTATACTTGACACTTCAACAACGCTAGCCACTTTAACAGCTTTATACCAAACAATACTGTTGAATCGGGAGATGGGTACCTTCACACAGCGCCTCCCCTCCTGTCTTGTTGCCTGCGTGAGTGTGTGTCTTGGATGTGGCGGCTCTCACTGGGGCAGGGGGAAGAGGGGCTCCTCTTCTAGGTCAGCACCTCTCATGGGCTTGGGCCCAAGAGACAGATCTTGATGGGCTAGGGCCCATACCGGTTCAACACTCCCCCTCAAGATGGGTGGTAGATATCTATCATCCCCATCTTGTCACACGCCAAGTTACAGTCCTTTGTTCCCAGTCCCTTTGTCAAGCAATCTGCAAACTGCTGCCCAGAGCTGACATGAGTAAGGCTGATGATCCCAGCATCAAGTTTCTCTTTAATGAAGAAGCGATCAATTTCCACATGCTTCGTCCTATCATGTTGAACTGGGTTATTAGCAATGGCTATAGCTGACTGATTGTCACACCACACCCTTAAGGGTCCCTTCCTCAAGAGTTTCAACTCGCATAGTAGGTGCTTCACCCAGAGCATATCACACAACCCTTGAGATAATGCTCTATATTCAGCTT
>NW_021200108.1:0-1032 GCF_002162155.2 Triticum dicoccoides
TTAGGCTTTTGGCTATCCTTGAATATCTTGGGGTGCCTTGGGCATCCCCAAGCTTAGGCTCTTGCCACCCTTTATTCCATAGTCCATAAAAGCTTTACCCAAAACTTGAAAACTTCACAACACAAAACTCAACAGGAAATCTTATAAGCTCCGTTAGTGAAAGAAAACAAAACCACCACATAAGGTACTGTAATGAACTCATTCTTTATTTATTTTCGTGTTAAAACTACTGTATTCCAACTTCTCTATGGTTTATAAACTATTTTGCTAGCCATAGATGCATCAAAATAAGCAAACAACACATGAAAAACAGAATCTGTCAAAACAGAACAGTCTGTAGCAATCTGTAACTAACGCAAACTTCTGGAACTCTAAAAATCCTACCAAAATAGGAAGTACTGTAAAATTTGTTTATTGATCAGAAGCAAAAAAAATCAATGCAAAATCACGTTTCTGTGATTTATTGAATTTTTTCTCGTGAGCGCAAAGTTTCTGTTTTTCAGCAGAATCAAATCAACTACCATCATAGTTTATCCTATAGGTTCTACTTGGCACAAACACTAATTAAAAGATAAAAACACATCTAAACAGAAACTAGATGCAAAATTTATTACTAAACAGGAACAAAAACAAAAAACAGAAAGAAAATTGGGTTGCCTCCCAACTAGCGCTATCGTTTAACGCCCCTAGCTAGGCATAAAAGCGAAGGTAGATCTAAGGAGTGCCATCTTTGATTTTCAGTTTCTTAGCGGAGTCATGCTCGAATCCGGGAGGTTCTTTACGTTTCCCTTCATACTCGGAAATTTTTAGATCTAAAGAATCCAACCGCTTATTGCAAAGGGTAATCAACATATTCATGCGGTGAAGATTTCCGCTAACACTTTTAAGAGGCTCAAGAGATTTTTGTAAAAATTTTGTTACTTCGCAAATCTTTCCAAACACTTGGGTTTCTTCTTGGGTAGGATGTGGTCCTCCCTTTTGAGGTAGTGTTCCCACTATTCCCTCTATAATTTCATGAGCAATAATAGGATC
>NW_021200109.1:0-2664 GCF_002162155.2 Triticum dicoccoides
GGGCGCCTCCCACCAAGGCCCAATGTGCCTCCTAGAGGGGAGGGTGCAAACCCTAGGGCAGATGGGCCCTAAGGCCCACCCCAGGTGCGCCTCCCCCTCTCCCCCTTGTGGCCGCCACCCTAGATGGGATCTAGGGCTGCCGCACCCCTTGGGGTGGGAACCCTAGGTGGGGGGGCAGCCCTCCCTCTCCCCCTATATATAGTGGAGGCAAAGGGGCAGCCCAACACACGAGGTTCTTCCCCTGTTGGCGCAGCCCTACCCCTCTCCCTCCTCGTCTCTCGTAGTGCTTGGCGAAGCCCTACTGGAGTTCTGCGCTCCTCCACCACCACCATGCCGTCGTGCTGCTGCTGGACAGTCTTCCCCAACCTCTCCTTCTCCCCTTGCTGGATCAAGGCGTAGGAGACGTCACCGGGCTGCACGTGTGTTGAACGCGGAGGCGCCGTTGTTCGGCGCTTAGATCGGAATCAACCGCGATCTGAATCGCTGCGAGTATGACTCCTTCATCCGCGTTCTTGCAACGCTTCCGCTTAGCGATCTACAAGGGTATGTAGATGCACTCTCCTTCCCCTCGTTGCTAGATTACTCCATAGATTGATATTGGTGATGCGTAGAAAATTTTAAATTTCTGCTACGATCCCCAACAGTGGCATCATGAGCCAGGTCTATGCGTAGTTTCTATGCACGAGTGGAACACAAGTTGTTGTGGGTATCGATTTTGTCAATTTACTTGTCATTACTAGTCTTATCTTGATTCGGCGGCATCGTGGGATGAAGCGGCCCGGACCGACCTTACATGTACGCTTACGTGAGACTGGTTCCACCGACTGACATGCACTAGTTGCATAAGGTGGCTAACGGGTGTCTGTCTCTCCCACTTTAGTCGGATCGGATTCGATGAAAAGGGTCCTTATGAAGGGTAAATAGAAATTGGCATATCACATTGTGGTTTTGGCGTAGGTAAGAAACGTTCTTGCTAGAAACCCATAGCAGCCACGTAAAAACTTGCAACAACAATTAGAGGACGTCTAACTTGTTTTTGCAGCATGTGCTGTGTGATGTGATATGGCCAAAAGGATGTGATGAATGATATATGTGATGTATGAGATTGATCATGTTCTTGTAATAGGAATCACGACTTGCATGTCGATGAGTATGACAACCGACAGGAGCCATAGGAGTTGTCTTAATTTATTTATGACCTGCGTGTCAACATAAACTTCATGTAATTACTTTACTTTATTGCTAAAGCGTTAGCCATAGTAGTAGAAGTAATAGATGACGAGACAACTTCAAGAAGACACGATGATGGAGATCATGATGATGGAGATAATGGTGTCATGCCGGTGACAACGATGATCATGGAGCCCCGAAGATGGAGATCAAAAGGAGCAAAATGATATTGGCCATATCATGTCACTATTTGATTGCATGTGATGTTTATCATGTTTTACATCTTATTTGCTTAGAACGACGGTAGCTTAAATAAGATGATCCCTCACTAAAATTTCAAGAAAAGTGTTCCCCCTAACTGTGCACCATTGCGAAGGTTCGTTGTTTCGAAGCATCACGTGATGATCGGGTGTGATAGATTCTAACATTCGAATACAACGGGTGTTGACGAGCCTAGCATGTACAGACATGGCCTCGGAACACATGCGAAACACTTAGTTTGACTTGACGAGCCTAGCATGTACAGACATGGCCTCGGAACACGGAAGACCGAAAGGTCGAACATGAGTCGTATAGAAGATACGATCAACATGAGATGTTCACCGTTGATGACTAGTCCGTCTCACATGATGATCGTACACGGCCTAGTCAATTCGGATCATGTATCACTTATATGACTAGAGGGATGTCTATCCTAGTGGGAGTTCATTAAATAATTTGATTAGATGAACTTAATTATCATGAACATAGTCTAAATTGTCTTTGCAAATATGTTGTAGATAAATAGCTCACGTTGTAGCTCCCTGTTTCAATACGTTCCTAGAGAAAGACCAAGTTGAAAGATATTGTAAGCAATGATGCGGACTGGGTCCATAGTCCAAGGAGTGTCCTCACTGCTACACAGAAGGCTTGCGTCTTTTGATGCACCGCTCGATGTGCAAACCCCTACACCGTCGTCTGTGGATGTTGTGAACACCTGACAGACACATTTTGATGACTACTTGATAGTTTAGTGCACCATACTTTACGGCTTAGAATCGGGATTCCAATGACGTTTTGAACACCATAAGACATATGAGATGTTCCAAGAGCTGAAATTGGGATTTCAGGCTCATGCCCGTGTTGAGAGGTATGAGACCTCTAACAAGTCCTTTTGCCAACAAGATGGAGGAGAATAGCTCAACTAGTGAGCATGTCCTTAGAATGTCTGGGTGCTACAATCACTTAAATCAAGTGGGAGTTAAACTTCCAGATAAGATAGTGATTGATAGAGTTCTCTAGTCACTATCACTCAGCTACTAGATCTTCTTGATGAACTATGACATGCAAGGGATGGAGTTGATCCCGGAGCTGTTCGCGGTGCTTAAGACCGCAAAAGGTAGAAATCAAGAAGGAGCATCAAGTGTTGATGGTGTAACAAGACCACTGGTTTCAAGAAGGGCAAGGGCTAGAAGGGAAACTTCATGGATGGCAAACGAGTTGCCGCTCCAGTGA
>NW_021200110.1:0-1131 GCF_002162155.2 Triticum dicoccoides
ATTATGCAACTCCCGTTTACCGGAGGAACACTTTGGGTACTACCAAACGTCACAACGTAAATGGGTGATTATAAAGGAGTACTACAGGTGTCTCCAATGGTCGATGTTGGGTTGGCGTATTTCGAGATTAGGATTTGTCACTCCGATTGTCGGAGAGGTATCTCTGGGCCCTCTCGGTAATACACATCACATAAGCCTTGCAAGCATTACAACTAATATGTTAGTTGTGAGATGATGTATTACGGAACGAGTAAAGAGACTTACCGGTAACGAGATTGAACTAGGTATTGGATACCGACGATCGAATCTCGGGCAAGTAACATACCGATGACAAAGGGAACAACGTATGTTGTTATGCGGTCTGACCGATAAAGATCTTCGTAGAATATGTAGGAGCCAATATGGGCATCCAGGTACCGCTATTGGTTATTGACCAGAGACATGTCTCGGTCATGTCTACATTGTTCTCGAACCCGTAGGGTCCGCACGCTTAAGGTTACGATGACAGTTATATTATGAGTTTATGCATTTTGATGTACCGAAGGTTGTTCGGAGTCCCGGATGTGATCACGGACATGACGAGGAGTCTCGAAATGGTCGAGACATAAAGATTGATATATTGGAAGCCTATGTTTGGACATCGGAAGTGTTCCGGGTGAAATCGGGATTTTACCGGGTTACCGGGAGGTTACCAGAACCCCCGGGGAACCACATGGGCCTTCATGGGCCTTAGTGGAAAGGAGAAAGGGGCAGCCCAAGGGGGCTGCGCGCCTCCCCCCTTCTCCTAGTCCTATTAGGACTAGGAGAGGTGGCCGGCCACCCCTCTCCCTCTTTCCCCCTTGGGAATCCTAGTTGGAATAGGATTGGAGGGGAGTCCTACTCCCGGTAGGAGTAGGACTCCTCCTGCGCCTCCTCCTCCTGGCCGGCGCACCCTCCCCCCTTGGCTCCTTTATATACTGAGGCAGGGGCACCTCTAAACACACAAGTTGACACAAGTTGATCCACGTGATCGATTCCTTAGCCGTGTGCGGTGCCCCCTGCCACCATATTCCTCGATAATACTGTAGCGGAGTTTAGGCGAAGCCCTGCTGCTGTAATTCATCAAGATCGTCACCACGCCGTCGTGCTGAC
>NW_021200111.1:0-1803 GCF_002162155.2 Triticum dicoccoides
AGGGTCCAAGAAAATGCTCATGTTGATCTCTGAAAATATTGGACAGAGATAAAAATCAAACCAATATTTTTAGTGGCTCATGGACATTTATTTTGGGCATTTGGAATTAATGCATAAATATTTGCTTTGGAAATATATTTCTATATATATTAATATATGTCCAAATATTATGCCAATTATAAAGGAGCTCTGGAATAATATATCTAGCCCCTGAAAAATTTGGCATAAGTTAAATAAATGATTTAATATATTATTTAAATCAAAACAAATGTCAGAAATTAGAAAACAGAAAAAAATAAAAGGGAGAAGCTTACCTGGGCTCCTCCACTGTGCAGCCCATCCAGCTGGCCGGCCCAGCCAGCAGGCGGCCCAGCCCGTCTCCCTCCTCTGTCGTCTTCGTCCCGACAGAGGGAGGGGAGTGTGGCCGGCGCGCGCGCGCGCCACCGCGCCACGCCACCTCTCTCCCCGCCTGCCTGCCCTCCCCTCCTCGCCTCGATGCCCTGGACGACGCCACGCCTCCCCCCCTGCTCTCTCTCACTCGCCCTCGGCTCTTACCTCCTCTCCCTCGCTCTCTCTCTCACGGCCGAACACCACCGTCACCGCCGTTCGCCTTAGCAGCCGTCTCCGGCCACCCCTCGCTCCCCCGACTAGCTCAGAAGCTCCGCCACAACCCCCTCTTCCTCCCCACCGCTCCACGGGCCTCCGGAAGCCCTGCATCGCCGCCACGTCGCCGTTCCCCTCTTCGGGCTCCGACCATCATCGCCGTCGAATTCGCCGTCTCCAGCGCGTCCCCGAGCCCGCTTCGACGCCCACTGCAACTGCGGTGAGCTACGCCACCGTTCCCCCTCTTCTCCCCCTCGTTCCCTCACCGTAGCCTCCTCCCCACCACGGCCGAACCTCCGCCGTCGCCGAGCTCGCCGTCAACGCAGCTCCGGTGACCATTTGGTCACCCCGGCGAGTCCAACGAGTTCGTAAGGCTCCATAGAGCATCCCTAGCGCCTCGCTTCGCTCGCCTTCGAGCTCCAACCCCATTTCCGTGCACGACCGAACTCCGGCGGCCGCAGCCGAGCTCGCCGCCATCGACTCCGGCCACCTCAGGCCCGGCCACCACCACCGTTCGACGCGCGGGAGCAAGGGCTCTCCAACGAGCCCAAGCACAGCCTCGCCCGTGCCTTGTAGCGCGATCCCGCATCACGCCGCCGTCTCGGACCTCGCCGGCGTCATGTCGCCGGTGGGGTTTGACTTGTCCGACCTGGGGTTTGACCCCCCAGGGTCACTGACACGTGGGCCCCGTCGGCCAGGTGGACATCATTAGCGCTAACCACTGTTAGTTAACCCCCTGACACTGACCAGTGGGCCCCAGCGCCACTAATTAGTAATTAGGATTAATTTAACCCTGTTTAACCCCCCTGTCACTGACGTGTGGACCCCACACGTCAGGTTTGACCTCAGCCAGCCGCAGTTGACCACTGACGTCATGCTGACGTCATGCTGGCGCAATAATTATATTTCTGGATTTAAATTAAATCAGGAAATTCCAGAATATTATTTAAACTTCAAAAATTCATAACTTTTATTCTGTAACTCCAAATTGGACAAATTATATATGAAAAATGATCAGAAAAATCCAATCTATCCATCTGTACTATTTTCATGCATGATCAAACAAGTTAAATTGATGTTTCAAGCAGAACAAGGAAAAGCACTTTAAAAGGCCATATTTGAATTTGAAATTTGAATCCTTGATTCAAATTTGTTCAAACCCTTCTGGTTTTAGTTGCATTAGCCCAACACACTCATATT
>NW_021200112.1:0-927 GCF_002162155.2 Triticum dicoccoides
AGGCATCTCCTAGTGATTCAAGCGCTAGTTTCATCAATACCATTTAGCATGCTTGCTAATTATCAGTTTGATTGACCTCTATTTCTTGTAAAGTGGTTGTGGCAGGAACAAGGGAATGATTTCTGTGGATACTACATTTGCGAGTCCATCCGCCACACGACCTGTGAGCGGGGCTACTCCGACAAACAATATGAAGTGCGTAAATAACAATATTCACAATTTTATTTTATTACCATCATTTGTGTTGAGTTTCATTCATTCATATATATATATATATATATATATGTATTGACCCCCTTCTTAAAATTAGATGTTTCGGATGCGGGATGAACTCCTAGCACCAGATCGCATGCGAGCAATTCAAGAGGAATTGGCGGCATTCTTTCTTGACCACGTGATCGCTGAAGACGGAGAATACTATGTGGACCACGCGTCCGTACTTTAGGAGATTATATATTTGTAAAAGATAATTATTGTATATATGTAGCCGGTAGTGTCGGATAGATATACGAGAACTTGTTTGTTCGGCCAATCTCTCGGAGAAGGAGAGGTGGTCGATATCACTTCTCTCTGTATGCATATATGTTCATGACGATCTTCTATTTTCTTACTAGCTAGCTAGCGTGTCTAGCTAGTCCTCTCTATACGTATGTATGTATGGTACGTAGCGTCGACCAAGCACGGACAAAAGAGAGGACACTTCTCTCTATTAATTAGCTAGCTATAGCACAATATATGAAACACCTAAATTAACCCCCCAAACCCCCCCCCCCTTTCAAAAAAAAACAAAAACCACATCCACATAAACGCTGACGCGTGGATGCCTATTGGTCCCGGTTGGTGCCACCAACCGGGACCAAAGGCCCTCCTGCCTGGGCTCAGGGGACAGGCCACGTGGAGGCCCTTCTATCCCGGTTCTGGATTGAA
>NW_021200113.1:0-1024 GCF_002162155.2 Triticum dicoccoides
TTGATCACAACGAGCTGGTCAACTAGAGGCTTACCAGGGACATTGTGTGGTCTAAGTATTCACACGTGTATTACGATTTCCGGATAATACAGTTATAGCATGAATAAAAGACAATTATCATGAACAATGAAATATAATAATACTTTTATTATTGCCTCTAGGGCATATTTCCAACAGTCTCCCACTTGCACTAGAGTCACTAATCTAGTTACATTGTGATGAATCGAACACCCATAGAGTTCTGGTGTTGATCATGTTTTGCACGCGAGAGAGGTTTAGTCAGCGGATCTGCGACATTCAGATCCGTGTGCACTTTGCAAATCTCTATGTCTCCATCTTGAACATTTTCACGGATGGAGTTGAAACGACGCTTGATGTGCCTGGTCTTCTTGTGAAACCTGGGCTCCTTTGCGAGGGCAATAGCTCCAGTGTTGTCACAGAAGAGTTTGATCGGCCTCGACGCATTGGGTATGACTCCTAGGTCGGTGATGAACTCCTTCACCCAAATCGCTTCATGTGCTGCCTCCGAGGCTGCCATGTACTCCGCTTCACACGTAGATCCCACCACGACGCTCTGCTTGCAGCTACACCAGCTTACTGCTCCACCATTCAACATATACACGTATCCGGTTTGTGACTTAGAGTCATCCGGATCTGAGTCGAAGCTAGCGTCGACGTAACCCTTTACGACGAGCTCTTCGTCTCCTCCATAAACGAGAAACATGTCCTTTGTCCTTTTCAGGTACTTCAGGATATTCTTGACCGCTGTCCAGTGTTCCTTGCCGGGATTACTTTGGTATCTTGCTACCAAACTTACGGCAAGGTTTACATCGGGTCTGGTACACAGCATGGCATACATAATAGATCCTATGGCTGAAGCATAGGGGATGACACTCATCTCTTCTTTATCTTTTGCCGTGGTCGGTGACTGAGCTGAGCTCAGTCTCATACCTTGTAACATAGGCAAGAACCCCTTCTTGGACTGATCCATTCTGAATCTCTTCAAAATCTTATCAAGGTATGT
>NW_021200114.1:0-1681 GCF_002162155.2 Triticum dicoccoides
TACAAATAAATTGCACTATCATTATTAACTTTGCATCCTTTGGTTTCAATATTATGATTATGTGTATCACTATGATCGAGATCCAACGAACTATTTTCATTGGGTGTGTAACCATATAAGGTTTTATTCATGTAAACAGAACAACAATTTATTCTCTTACTTAAATGAATAACCGTATTACAATAAACATGATCAAATCATATTCATGCTCAACGCAAACACTAAATAACACTTATTTAGGTTCAACACTAATCCCGAAATTATAGGGAGTGTGCGATGATGATCATATCAATCTTGGAACCATTTCCAACATACATCGTCACTTCACCCTTGACTAGTCTCTGTTTATTCTGCAACTCCCGTTTCGAGTTACTAATCTTAGCAACCGAACTAGTATCAAATACTGAGGGTTTGCTATAAACACTAGTAAAGTACACATCAATAACATGTATATCAAATATATTTATGTTCACTTTGCCATCCTTCTTATCCGCCAATCACTTGGGGTAGTTCCGCTTCCAGTGACCAGTCCCTTTGCAGTAGAAGCACTTAGTCTCAGGCTTAGGACCAGACTTGGGCTTCTTCACTTGAGCAGCAACTTGCTTGCTGTTCTTCTTGAAATTCCCCTTCTTCCCTCTGCCCTTTTCTTGAAACTAGTGGTCTTGTCAACCATCAACACTTGATGTTTTTCTTGATTTCTACCTTCGTTGATTTCAGCATCACGAAGAGCTTGGGAGTTTTTTCCGTTATCCCTTGCATATTATAGTTCATCACGAAGTTCTACTAACTTGGTGATGGTGACTAGAGAATTCTGTCAATCACTATCTTATCTGGAAGATTAACTCCCACTTGATTCAAGCGATTGTAGTACTCAGACAATCTGAGCACATGCTCACTAGTTGAGCGATTCTCCTCCATCTTTTAGCTATAGAACTTGTTGGAGACTTCATATCTCTCAACTCGGGTATTTGCTTGAAATATTAACTTCAACTCCTGGAACATCTCATATGCTCCATGACGTTCAAAACGCCTTTGAAGTCCCGATTCTAAGCCATTAAGCATGGTGCACTAAACTATCAAGTAGTCATCATATTGAGCTAGCCAAACGTTCATAACGTCTGCATCTGCTCCTGCAATAGGTCTGTCACCTAGTGGTGCATCAAGGACATAATTCTTCTGTGCAGCAATGAGGATAAACCTCAGATCACGGATCCAATCCGCATCATTGCTACTAACATCTTTCAACACAATTTTCTCTAGGAACATATCAAAATAAACACATGAAAGCAACAACGCGAGCTATTGATCTATAACATAGATATGCTAATACTACCAGGACTAAGTTCATGATAAATTAAAGTTCAATTAATCCTATTACTTAAGAACTCCCACTTAGTTAGACATCCCTCTAATCTTCTAAGTGATCACGTGATCCAAATCAACTAAACCATAACCGATCATCACGTGAAATCGATTAGTCTTCAATGGTGAACATCATTATGTTGATCATATCTACTATATGATTCACGCTTGACCTTTCGGTCTCCGTGTTCCAAGGCCATATCTGCATATGCTAGGCTCGTCAAGTATAACCTGAGTATTCCGTGTGTGCAACTTTTTTGCACCCGTTGTATTTGAACGTAGAACCTATCACACCTGATCATCACGTGGTGTCTCAGCA
>NW_021200115.1:0-951 GCF_002162155.2 Triticum dicoccoides
CCCCTTCCTTGGAGGAGGGGGCAAGGCTGCGCCCTCCCCCTCTCCCTTGGCCCTATATATAGTGGGGAAAAGGAGGAGCAATCACACCTAAGGCCTTTGGTTGCCTCCCTCTCCCTCCCGTGACACATCTCCTCTCCCGTAGGTGCTCGGCGAAGCCCTGCGGGATTGCCACGCTCCTCCACCACCACCACCACGCCGTTGTGCTGCTGTTGGATGGAGTCTTCCTCAACCTCTCCCTCTCTCCTTGCTGGATCAAGGCGTGGGAGACGTCACCGGGCTGTACGTGTGTTGAACGCGGAGGTGCCGTCCGTTCGGCACTTGATCATCGGTGATTTGAATCACGACGAGTACGACTCCATCAACCCCGTTCACTTGAACGCTTCCGCTTAGCGATCTACAAGGGTATGTAGATGCAAACTCTCCTCTCCTTTCTACTCGTTGCTGGTCTCTCCATAGATAGATCTTGGTGATTCGTAGGAAAATTTTTGAATTTCTGCTACGTTCCCCAATAGTGGCATCATGAGCTAGGTCTATTGCGTAGATTCTATGCACGAGTAGAACACAAAGTAGTTGTGGGCGTTGATTTTGTTCAATATGCTTGCCGCTACTAGTCTTATCTTGATTCGGCGGCATCGTGGGATGAAGCGGCCCGGACCGACCTTACACGTACTCTTACGTGAGACTGGTTCCACCGACTGACATGCACTAGATGCATAAGGTGGCTAGCGGGTGTCTGTCTCTCCTACTTTAGTCGGATCGGATTCGATGAAAAGGGTCCTTATGAAGGGTAAATAGCAATTGGCATATCACGTTGTGGTCTTTGCGTAGGTAAGAAACGTTCTTGCTAGAAACCCATAGCAGCCACGTAAAACATGCAAACAACAATTAGAGGACGTCTAACTTGTTTTTGCAGGGTATGCTATGTGATGTGATATGGCCAAAAGGATGTGA
>NW_021200116.1:0-1143 GCF_002162155.2 Triticum dicoccoides
TGTATCTCTGCCGAAGAAGCTCAAGAGGATCCCAACGTCGTTCTTGGTACGCTTCTTGTTAATTGCCACCCGGCATCTGTTCTTTTCGATACAGGAGCCTCTCATTCTTTTATATCTGAAAACTATGCTCGCTTGCATAACGTCGCATTCGGTGATATGCCAACCTCTATGGTAATTCAAACTCCGGGATCCAAATGGCAAACTTCTAGAGTAAGCCATGGAAATGAAATCCAAGTCGACAGACTTGTTTTCCTCGCGTCTTTGATAGCCCTTAAATCTTCAGATATTAATATCATTTTGGGTATGGACTGGATGTCAGCTCATCAAGCCAAAATTGATTGCTTCTCTAGGACTGTTCAACTCACCCATCCTTCGGGGAAGATAGTCAATGTCTTGACCCGAATAGCTAAGCGACAATTATATTCTCTTAACGCCAGCCCTTTGCCAGACCTTGAGGACGTTCCGGTAGTCCGTGACTTCCCGGATGTCTTCCCAGGAGAATTGCCAGGTGTTCCACCTGACAGGGATGTTGAGTTCGTAATAGACCTCATTCCAGGAACCGTTCCGATTGCTAGAAGACCTTATAAGATGGCACCACTAGAACTAGCCGAGCTTAAGAAACAACTCGATGAGTCCTTGAAAAAGGGTTTCATCCGACCTAGCTCTTCTCCGTGGGCTTGCCCCGTCCTATTTGTCAAGAAGAAGGATGGTACGGACCGGATGGTTGTAGATTACCGACCTGTCAATTTGGTCACAATCAAGAACAAATATCCGCTTCCCAGGATCAACGACCTGTACGATCAGCTCGCTGGATCCTCAGTCTTCTCCAAGATGGATTTGAGGTTGGGCTACCATCAAATCAAAATCAGAAACGGGGACATTCCTAAAATGGCCTTTGTTACTCGTTATGGCCAATACGAGTACACCGTCATGTCCTTCGGTTTAACCAACGCTCCAGCCACCTTTTCTCGGTTAATGAACTCAATCTTCATGGAGTATTTGGATAAATTCGTCGTGGTTTACCTCGATGATATACTCATCTACTCCAAGAACGAGGAAGAACATGCCGAACATCTAAGGCTAGTGTTGCAGAAACTTCGAGAGCATCGCCTTTATGCCAAATTTTCTAAATGTGAATTCTGG
>NW_021200117.1:0-956 GCF_002162155.2 Triticum dicoccoides
CTATGATGTCTCTTACCGATTTACCGCTTTCCTTTTGGGGCTATGCTTTAGAGACTGCCGCATTCACTTTAAATAGGGCTCCGTCGAAATCCGTTGAGATGACACCGTATGAATTATGGTTTGGGAAGAAACCTAAGCTGTCGTTTCTAAAAGTTTGGGGATGCGATGCTTATGTCAAGAAACTTCAACCTGAAAAGCTCGAACCCAAGTCGGAAAAATGCGTCTTCATAGGATACCCAAAAGAAACTATTGGGTACACCTTCTACCTCAGATCCGAAGGCAAGATCTTTGTTGCCAAGAATGGGTCCTTTCTGGAGAAAGAGTTTCTCTCGAAAGAAGTAAGTGGGAGGAAAGTAGAGCTTGATGAAGTATTACCTCTTGAACCGGAAAATGGCGCAACTCAAGAAAATGTTCCTGAGGTGCCAACACCGACTAGAGAGGAAGTTAATGATAATGATCAAGGTACTTCTGATCAAGCCCCTACTGAAATTTGAAGGTCCACAAGGACACGTTCCGCACCAGAGTGGTACGGCAACCCTGTCTTGGAAATCATGCTGTTAGACAACGGTGAACCTTCGAACTATGAAGAAGCGATGGCGGGCCCGGATTCCGACAAATGGCTAGAAGCCATGAAATCCGAGATAGGATCCATGTATGAAAACAAAGTATGGACTTTGACTGACTTGCCCGTTGAGCGGCGAGCCATAGAAAATAAATGGATCTTTAAGAGGAAGACAGACGCGGATGGTAATGTGACCATCTATAAAGCTCGGCTTGTCGCTAAGGGTTATCGACAAGTTCAAGGGGTTGACTACGATGAGACTTTCTCACCGGTAGCAAAGCTGAAGTCCGTCCGAATCATGTTAGCAATTGCCGCATTCTATGATTACGAAATATGGCAAATGGACGTCAAAACGGCATTCCTTAATGGTTTCCTTAAGGAAGAATTGTATATG
>NW_021200118.1:0-970 GCF_002162155.2 Triticum dicoccoides
TATCATACCTTCTGAGGTTGGCAAATGTTTCGGCGAGGTCAGCGAGCAGGTCGGAACCTTTTCGTGACTTGACAACAATATCATCCATATAAGCTTCCACATTCCGACTGATTTGAGTGAGTAGACACTTCTGAATCATTCGCATGAATGTGGCTCCGGCATTCTTGAGGCCGAATGGCATGGTGATATAGCAGAAGCACCCGAATGGAGTGATGAAAGCTGTTTTTACCTCGTCGGGTCCGTACAGACGGATCTGGTGGTACCCGGAGTAGGCATCTAAAAAAGATAGCCTCTCACATCCCGCGGTCGAGTCAACAATTTGATCTATGCGAGGGAGAGGAAAATGATCTTTCGGGCAGGCCCGGTTGATGTGCTTGAAATCAATGCACATTCAGAGCGACTTGTCCTTCTTAGGAACCATGACGACATTAGCGAGCCACTCGGAGTGGTATATCTCTCGGATAAATCCTGCCGCCAACAGTCGAGCCACTTCTTCACCAATGGCTTTTCTCTTCTGGACGGCGGACCGCCGAAGATGTTCTTTGACTGGTTTGGCAGATGAGTCGACTCTTAGGCGATGCTCAGCCAGTCCCCTGGGAACACCTGGCATGTCAGCGGGCTTCCATGCAAAAATGTCCCAGTTCTCACGGAGGAACTGGATGAGCGCTTCTTCCTATTTTGGGTCGAGTGTCGTGGAGATGCGGGTCGGAGCTGCTTCGGGGTCGGTCGGGTGAATGTGAACAGGCTTCGTCTCACCGGACGACTGGAATGCAGACTCTGTGGCGGGCTTCTTGGATCGCAGCAAGTCACTCGGATCTGCGTTTTGCTTGTATTCTTCGAACTCGACCGCTGTCACCTGGGAATCGGCGATCTTGGAGCCCTTCTGAAAGCACTCTTCTGCCTTTTTCCGATCACCGGTGACAGTGATCACTCCTTTGGGGCCGGGCATCTTCAATTTGAGGTACACGTA
>NW_021200119.1:0-2045 GCF_002162155.2 Triticum dicoccoides
TCACTGGACAGATCCAGTAACCAAACGCTCCCTGACCTCCGTCGGAGTGAGTAATGACCACATACGGATCAACGCATTAGTTCGGAATAAAACCTGCAAAAAATGAATATTTGTTTTTCTGTTAAAAGCCAAATCATTTCTGCAATTCCAAATTGCCCACAACAAAGCACATACTCCTACACGAATGTGTCTAGCTGTTTCAGACTCTATCCCAACAAGGCATGTTCCAAATAATGTACTGACCGAATTCAGAGGAGTAATGTTAAAGGCAATATGCACCGTGTGCCACAAAACCCTTGCCAACGGGCAGTCAAAGAAGATGTGCTTGATAGATTCGTCCCGATCACAAAAACTACACCTAGTAGATCCTGTCCAGTTGCGCTTAACCAAATTATCCTTTGTTAAGATGACTTGTTTATGCACAAACCACATAAACACTTTAATTTTCAAAGGAACTTCGACTTTCCAAACCACTTTGGAACTAGGAATAACACTAGAGTTAATGACATCGATATACATCAAGACTTAACTGTGAACTATCCAGACCTAGTAAGCTTCCAACACAACTAATCGGGCTGATGAGATAGCTGAACCTCAATCAGTCTACTCACCAAATGAAGCCATGCTTCCCACCGGTCGCCCACAAGCGCCCTCCTAAACTGAATATTAAGGGGAATGGACTGCAAAATCGTGGAAACAAGAGCATCACGTCGTTGAACAATACGATACGGGACAAATACTCAAGTGCTAACGGCGTTTCACCAAGCCAAGTATCCTCCCAGAAACGAGCGGTGTTTCCATTACCGACTATAAACTTAGTTCTATTAAAGAAGGCAGCTTTGACTCTCATAAGCCCCTTCCAAAACGGCGAGTCTGTCGATCTCACTGTCGCCTGGGACAACATCTTGGACTGCAGATACTTACTACGGAAAATCTACGCCCATGTGGCCTCAGTCTCACCTGAAAGTTTATAGAGCCACTTGCTGAGAAGACATCTGTTCTTGACTTCAAGATTCTCAATACCAAGGCCCCCCGGTCCTTTGGTCGACAGATGACATCCCATTTGACGAGTCGGTATTTTCTCTTTAGTTCATCACTCTGCCAGAAGAACCGGGATCGATAGAAGTCCAGCCTTTTCCTAACACCAACTGGGATTTCGAAGAAAGATAAGAGAAACATAGGCATACTCGTGAGCACCGAATTAATAAGAATCAGTCGGCCTCCATATGACATGAGTTTTCCCTTCCAGCAGCTCAGTTTCTTCTCAAACCGGTCCTCGATGCACTTCCATTCTTTGTTTGTCAGCTTACGATGGTGAATGGGTATACCTAAGTACGTGAAAGGTAATGCCCCCAATTCGCATCCAAACAATTGCCTATAAGCCTCTTGTTCCTCCTTGGCTCTACCGAAGCAGAACAACTCGCTTTTATGAAAATTAATCTTCAATCCGGTCAATTGTTCAAATAAGCATAACACCAGCTTCATATTTCTCGCTTTTGCCAAGTCGTGCTCCATAAAGATGATTGTATCATCAGCGTACTGCAGGATGGACACACCACCATCAACTAGATGAGGCACCAAGCCACCCACCTGACCGGCCTCCTTTGCCCTTCCTATCAGAATTGCCAACATGTCAACCACAATGTTGAACAGAATAGGAGACATTGGATCACCTTGTCTCAGGCCCTTGTGTGTCTGGTGTTGGGGAACGTTGCAGAAAATTAAAATTTTTCCTACGGTTTCACCAAGATCCATCTATGAGTTCATCTAAGCAACGAGTCAACGGAGTGAGTTTGCATCTACATACCACTTGTAGATCGGGTGCGGAAGCGTTCAAGGGGATGGTGATGATGGAGTCGTACTCGCCGTGATTCGGATCACCAATGACCAAGTGCTGAACGGACAGCACCTCCGCGTTCAACACACGTACGGGACGGTCGACGTCTCCTCCGTCTTGATCCAGCAAGGGGGAAGGAGAGGTTGAGGAAGATGGCTCCAACGGCAGCACGACGGCGTGGTGTTGTTGGTGCAGCAATACTCCGACA
>NW_021200120.1:0-1125 GCF_002162155.2 Triticum dicoccoides
CCAAAAGATGGATTTCCACCATTAAGTGAACAAGGAGATAACATTTGTCAGATCAACTGATATAAGGAAGTATGCTCGAGGAAAACATACACAATTAAACATTGGTTGAAGGGTGCGCCCGAAGTACGGGTTGGGTTGCACGACCAATGTTAGAATGGTGATTCAATTAGCGAAGGACTTAGAATGAACTATCGCCCATTCACTTCAAAGCAATAGGGTTGCTAGAAGTTTTGAATTCACACGTCATAGCTCCATTGTCGGTATTCCGGTTGAAAACAATACGGGGACCAAGGAATGAACGAAGATGGCAAGAAGTATTAAGATATCAAGAATTATTAAGAGGTGGTGAAATTCTCACCACATTCTTGACAAAAAGTGATGGTAATACTTCCGAGGTAAGGAAGATCAACTGCTGGGTAGCAGTGATCTCAAGGTTTACACAAAACGCGAACAAGTTGTGTTGAACGGAAGGCAATTAAGTGGTCGATGAGAATAGGAATCATCGAGGGGCAAGGATGGTATTACCCATCATGAATTCAATTGAATTCCTGGAAGAGCTCATAAGGTTGATGGTGATCACGACACAATTGTCGAGAGATTTCATGCAGATGTAGTCAATCAGCGACGACATCAAGTCAAAGGAATGATGAAGCAAGAGGTTATTGGAACCATAGTTACGACACAAACTCGAACTCAAGCTTGTTGTTTAAGGTGAAAGGGTATGACGAGGAAAAAAAATCGACGTAAGGTTAGTTCATCGTCGAAAATTGGTGCTCCGAGAATAAGGACCAGGTAGCACCGTTAGAATCGTCACGTCAATGATATAGCCAAACAGGCTAGGAATGGCGTGATCGGGTACAAACTCGTACTTATAGAAGCTTACTGAAGAGTTGTTGAACCGTAGAGCAGACTCGGTTCAGTTATCGGTGTCTTTGAGTGTTCAATAACTCCGAGCCCATGAAAAATTGTAATCGGTGAGTATGTAGTACTTGATGAAGAACTCATAAGAAATTATGCAGTTCCAAGATAATCTCGAGATACCAGGTGGTAATACTCGACGACAGATCAAACTAGAAGTTGAACTGGGGTATTGCTCTATAGAAGACAAGTGCTTAAACTTGCACA
>NW_021200121.1:0-1012 GCF_002162155.2 Triticum dicoccoides
TGGTGGAGACTTGATGAGGTTATTGAACCATCACTTCAACAAGTGTGTAGCAGGGCACAGGAAGTTGTTCCTGTGGCACCTACACCAATTGAAGTAGAAGCTTATGATAGTGATCATGAAGTTTCGGATCAAGTCACTACCGTACCTTGTAGGGTGACATGGATACGTACTACTTCAGAGTGGTACAGTAATCCTGTCTTGAAGGTCATGTTGCTAGACAACAATGAACCTACGAGCTATGGAGAAGCGATGGTGGGCCCAAATTCCGACAAATGGTTAGAAGCCATAAAGTCCGAGATAGGATCCATGTATCAGAACAAAGCATGGACTTTGGTGGACTTGCCCGATGATCGGCAAGCCATTGAGATAAATGGATCTTTAAGAAGAAGACGGACGTGGACGGTAATGTCACCGTCCATGAAGCTCGACTTGTGGCGAAGAATTTTTCACAAGTTCAAGGAGTTGACTACGATGAGATTTTCTCATCCGTAGCTATGCTTAAAGTCCGTTGGAATCATGTTAGCATTGGCTGCATTTATGAAATCTGGCAGATGGATGTCAAGACAAGTTTCCTTACCAGTTTTTGTAAGGAAAGGTTGTATGTGATACAATCAGAAAAGTTTTGTCAATCCTAAGGATGCTAAAAGGTATGCTAGCTCCAGCGATCCTTCTAAGGACTGGAGTAAGCATCTCGGAGTTGGAATGTACACTTTGATGAGATGATCAAAGATTTTGGGTTTGTACAAAGTTTATGAGAAACTTGTATTTCCAAAGAAGTGAGTGGGAGCACTATAGAATTTCTGATGAGTATATGTTCTTGACATATTGTTGATCAGAAATGATGTAGAATTTCTAGAAAGCATATAGGGTTATTTGAAAGGTGTTTTCAATAGAAAACCTGGATCAAGCTACTTGAACATTGAGCATCAAGATCTATAAGATAGATCAAAATGCTTAATAATACTTTTAAATGAGCACGTACCTTGACATAATCTTGAAGGTGTTCAAGATG
>NW_021200122.1:0-1634 GCF_002162155.2 Triticum dicoccoides
GCAGGTCACAAATAAATAAAGACAACTCCTATGGCTCCTGCCGATTGTCATACTCATCGACATGCAAGTCGTGATTCCTATTACAAGAACATGATCAATCTCATACATCACATATATCATTCATCACATCCTTTTTGGCCATATCACATCACATAGCATACCCTGCAAAAACAAGTTAGACGTCCTCTAATTGTTGTTTGCATGTTTTACGTGGCTGCTATGGGTTTCTAGCAAGAACGTTTCTTACCTACGCATGAACCACAACGTGATATGCCAATTGCTATTTACCCTTCATAAGGACCCTTTTCATCGAATCCGATCCGACTAAAGTGGGAGAGACAGTCACCCGCCAGCCACCTTATGCAACTAGTGCATGTTTGTCGGTGGAACCGGTCTCACGTAAGCGTACGTGTAAGGTTGGTCCGGGCCGCTTCATCCCACGATGCCGCCGAATCAAGATAAGACTAGTAACGGCAAGCATATTGAACAATATCGACGCCCACAACTACTTTGTGTTCTACTCGTGCAAAGAATCTACGCAATAGACCTAGCTCATGATGCCACTGTTGGGGAACGTAGCAGAAATTCAAAAAATTTCCTACGTAACACCAAGATCTATCTATGGAGAGACCAGCAACGAGTAGAAAGGAGAGTGCATCTACATACCCTTGTAGATCGCTAAGCGGAAGCGTTCAAGTGAATGGGGTTGATGGAGTCGTACTCGTCGTGATTCAGATCACCGATGATCCTAGTGCCGAACGGACGGCACCTCCGCGTTCAACACACGTACAGCTCGACGATGTCTCCCATGCCTTGATCCAGCAAGGAGAGAGGGAGAGGTTGAGGAAGACTCCATCCAGCAGCAGCACAACGGCGTGGTGGTGATGGAGGAGCGTGGCAATCCTGCAGGGCTTCGCCAAGCACCTACGGGAAGGAGGAGGTGTCACGGGAGGGAGGGAGGCGCCAAGGGCTCAGGTATGGATGCCCTCCCTCCCCTCCACTATATATAGGGGCAGGGGAGAGGGGGGAGGCGCAGCCTTGCCCCTTCCTCCAAGGAAGGGGTGCGGCTAAGAGGGGGGGAGGAGTCCATCCTCCCCAAGGCACCTCGGAGGTGCCTTCCCCCTTTAGGACTCTCCCCTTTTTCCTATATCTTGGCGCATGGGCCTCTAGGGGCTGGTGCCCTTGGCCCATGTAGGCCAAGGCGCACCCCCTACAGCCCATGTGCCCCCCCGGGGCAGGTGGCCCCACCCGGTGGGCCCCCGGGACCCTTCCGGTGGTCCTGGTACAATACCGATGACCCCGAAACTTGTCCCGATGGCCGAAACAGGACTTCCTATATATAAATCTTTACCTCCGGACCATTCCGGAACTCCTCGTGACGTCCGGGATCTCATCCGGGACTCCGAACAACATTCGGTAACCACATACAAACTTCCTTTATAACCCTAGCGTCATCGAACCTTAAGTGTGTAGACCCTACGGGTTCGGGAGACATGTAGTCATGACCGAGATGTTCTCCGGTCAATAACCAACAGCGGGATCTGGATACCCATGTTGGCTCCCACATGTTCCACGATGATCTCATCGGATGAACCACGATGTCAAGGACTCAATCAATCCCGTATACAATTCCC
>NW_021200123.1:0-1117 GCF_002162155.2 Triticum dicoccoides
GATCTTACCTGACTCTTCTATTTTCCCAGAGCTATCCTAAATTCTTCTCCAAGTTTGACGTAAGAATGAGTTATCATTAGTCAAATGCTTTTCTCCAAGATCTTTCAAATTCTTTTCATAGTTGGCTCAACCTCTTCGCTTTTGATTCTTCCGGTGTGCCTCAATAATTCTTGGTGGTGTTTCCCGTTGTCATTCTCATCATTTGAAGACCGAAGAAGAGTTTCTCTTTAATCTTGCTCTATTCTTTTCAAGATTCATGGTGCTAGCTTGTTGCCATCCTCTCATAATTGTTTTCGATTGTGAGAATCTTTTTCACCCATCAGGAGATATTCAAGAGTCTTCTCAGTTTGTCATCCGGAGTCCATCAATTCAGATTTATTCATTCTCAGTTTGCAGTTATCATTCTCTGATCTTACCGATGCTTCGTTCAAGTGATCTTTAATCGGCTCGTGATCTCGTCGTTCTCATGTATCTAAATCCTCTCAAGCATCTTCGTGTATTTGCTAATTCTAACCGGTGATTCATCCCTTTACTTCATTTATTTTAATTCTTATGGTGGTTCGCTCAAGATTCTTCTTACCTTGTTATCATATCAATTCATTCGTCCTTTCCAAATCCTACTGGTGGTTCGTTGAAGACCTTCTCAAGTTTACGCCATTTCTATCTTAATCCTTTCTACGAGAATAAGTAGTATGCCAAATCCGTTGATTGTCATCAATTTAAATTGGTGAAGGATACGCATAACATAATTCTTATTCTGGTTTCATCCAAGTGATTAATCCTTTCCTTCAGAGTTTGTCCAGGAGGAATAAATTCTTGGCTTCTTGTTGTTCATCTTTCTTCCGGAGTTCTAAGTTTTCCGCATTATCTCGTCGCGAAGCTCCATCTAAATCATCGCAAGGCTTCACCTTGTGTTTTCAACTTCTCTTTCTTTTTATCATCCTTTTATTACCGGAGTTCTTCATGGAGGTTCTACATGGTGGTTCGTCAAGGATTCTTTTCATTCTTCAATTGTTCTTCAAGATTTCTCTTGAAGTTAAGATCAGCCAAGCTATACTCAAAAATAAACATGGTGCTCAACACATGTTTTGTTTTGAGGAGTTCAAGCATTCTTCAT
>NW_021200124.1:0-1186 GCF_002162155.2 Triticum dicoccoides
GGTTGGCTATATATGGTAGCAAAAGATTAGCAATAATCAATTCAAAGATGCAATGTTGAATAAACGCTCAACGACGGTACTGTGCTGGTCCTAGGCTAGACCGGACTAGAGACGCGAGCCTAGAACAGTAATGAGGTCACGGCGTAGCACAACTAGCATCAATGAAGGATACTAAGTAGCTCTGGACAGCAAGATATAAGTGAAGATCACAACGGCAGTAAAGATAATGATGAAAAACAACTGCCAAACAGGATATACAACAACTCTCTCTCCAATTTTCCTCTTGAAAAGTTTGAGCCAATTTTCTGATAAATTCTTTCAAAGAATGCTACTAACTCAAGCTTTCCAATGCAAAAAGAATCACTCAATTCCGAGTTGATATGAGGAGTCAAAGAATTCTAAAACTGGCCTGAAAAATTGGAATAAGCTGTGTTCACGAACTTCAGAGGGCAAAAAGACCTATTTAGAAGCCGATTTTGAGGTGTCAAATATTGAACTAGCTTCTGCAACTATTTAGATGCGGCTCGTCGCTAACTTCAATTTGAGTACTCACGGAGCCAAAACGGACTTCGTATGAGGAAGATACACATGTTTTACTGAACAGTGCGCAAAACAGATTCCAATCCGAATTCAGGTACGAGATTGATTCTAGATAGATCCAATTTTTTTTTCTTCTCTCTTTTTTTTTCTCATGCTTTTTTTTTCTTTTTCTTCTCTCTCTTTTTCTTTTTTTTCCTCTCTTTTTTTTCCTCTATCTTTTTTTTTCTCCCTCTTTCCAAGACAAACTAGATAAGATGCAGATTGGATCAGGCGAAGATGTGAATGACCTCAACTATGATTATGACAATGAACAGTGCGTAGCACGTGGTGAAAATTAATGGATGGGATGGTGGACAGCGGAAGGGATAATGATGCAGCGGCGGCGTGACTAATGTGAACAGAACTCGAAACTCTAAAGGAACTAGACGCTAAGACCAGCAACTGATACGACGATGCAACCGATAATTCAACTATGCAAGCAATGAATAGAAAATTGCAAAGGCTCAGACTGGCTTGGATAAAGGATGAACAGATCTAACTTTTTTTGTGTGGCTTTTTCTTGGACAATAGGTAAGAAAATAAATCTAATCTAGGAAAACTGGAAATTCTCACCGAGCAACCTGAAAACTGATACCACTTGATAGAG
>NW_021200125.1:0-1594 GCF_002162155.2 Triticum dicoccoides
GAGTGGTACGCTCGGCCTGATCGAGGATACGGATGGGGTACTCTCGATATGTAAGATTATCTTGGAGATCAAGTGTTTCGTGGTCCACTTCACGGATAGGATCCGAGAAGCAACGCCTGAGTTGAGAAACGTGGAAGACATCGTGGACTCTGGAGAGATGCGGAGGTAGTTCCAACTGGTAGGCAACTTCTCCTCGTTTGGCGAGAATGCGAAAAGGTCCAATGTAACGAGGAGCCAATTTGCCTTTGATACCGAAACGATGGGTTCCCTTCAGAGGGGTGACCCGAAGATAAGCCTTCTCGTCAACCTCGAAAGTCATAGCCTTATGTTTTCGGTCATATTGACTCTTTTGACGAGATTGGGCTGTTTTCAACTTTTCACGAACGATGCGAACTTGTTCTTCAGCTTCCTGAATCATGTCCGGGCCAAAGAATTGTCTTTCCCCGGTCTCTGACCAGTTAAGGGGTGTTCGACACCGTCGTCCATAGAGAACTTCAAAAGGGGCTTTACCCAAGCTAGATTGATAGCTGTTGTTGTAAGCGAATTCGGCAAATGGAAGGCACTTCTCCCAGTCCATTCCGAATGAGATAACAGAGGCTCGAAGCATGTCTTCTAGAATCTGGTTGACGCGTTCCACTTGACCACTCGACTGAGGGTGGAAAGCGGTGCTAAAGGAGAGACGAGTTCCCATAGCATTTTGGAAACTTTCCCAAAATCGAGAGGTGAAAAGACTTCCTCGATCCGAGTTAATTTCCAAAGGAACACCATGGAGGGACACTATTCGGGAGATGTATAAGTCTGCCAGCTGACTAGCGGTTATACTCTCACGAACAGGTAGGAAATGGGCTACTTTGGAAAGACGATCGATAACGACGAAAATAGCATTATTCCCTCTCTTGGTCCTGGGAAAACCGGTAATGAAATCCATACCAATTTTATCCCATTTCCATTCAGGAATAGCTAAGGGTTGAAGGGTGCCAGCAGGCCGTTGGTGCTCTGCTTTAACACGACGACAGATGTCGCAATTTGCAATATACTGAGCAATTTCTCTCTTCATCCTAGTCCACCAGAACCTCTGGCGTAGATCCTGATACATCTTAGTACTACCGGGATGAATGGCGAGAGGGGATTCATGAGCTTCCTTAAGGATCAAACGCCTCAGGTTCCGCACTTTGGGAACCACTAGCCGATTCCCGAAGTATACGACCCCTTGATCATTAATGGAGAAGCAATTCGCAATTCCTTTCTGAATGTTTCTCTTGATGCGGGAGATTCCCGGATCTACCTTCTGTGCTTTGATAATCTGATCCGTAAGGGTAGGTTTTGCCACCAAGGTGGAAAGAAAACCTTGAGGAACAATGTGAAGGTTAAGCTTCCGAAATTCCTCATGGAGAAGCGGTTGACTTTGTTGTAACATCAGGTTGTTACAATAAGATTTACGACTTAGCGCATCAGCCATGACGTTGGCTTTCCCTGGGGTGTAGGTTATTCCTAAATCGAAATCTGTGATCAATTCAACCCAACGTCTTTGCCTGAGATTCAGATCTGGTTGGGTGAAAATGTACTTCAGGCTTTGGTGATCAGTGAATATTTC
>NW_021200126.1:0-764 GCF_002162155.2 Triticum dicoccoides
TGTGCTGGTCCTAGGCTAGACCGGACTAGAGACGCGAGCCTAGAACAGTAATGAGGTCACGGCGTAGCACAACTAGCATCAATGAAGGATACTAAGTAGCTCTGGACAGCAAGATATAAGTGAAGATCACAACGGCAGTAAAGATAATGATGAAAAACAACTGCCAAACAGGATATACAACAACTCTCTCTCCAATTTTCCTCTTGAAAAGTTTGAGCCAATTTTCTGATAAATTCTTTCAAAGAATGCTACTAACTCAAGCTTTCCAATGCAAAAAGAATCACTCAATTCCGAGTTGATATGAGGAGTCAAAGAATTCTAAAACTGGCCTGAAAAATTGGAATAAGCTGTGTTCACGAACTTCAGAGGGCAAAAAGACCTATTTAGAAGCCGATTTTGAGGTGTCAAATATTGAACTAGCTTCTGCAACTATTTAGATGCGGCTCGTCGCTAACTCCAATTTGAGTACTCACGGAGCCAAAACGGACTTCGTATGAGGAAGATACACATGTTTTACTGAACAGTGCGCAAAACAGATTCCAATCCGAATTCAGGTACGAGATTGATTCTAGATAGATCCAATTTTTTTTTCTTCTCTTTTTTTTTTCTCATGCTTTTTTTTTCTTTTTCTTCTCTCTCTTTTTCTTTTTTTTCCTCTCTTTTTTTTCCTCTATCTTTTTTTTTTCTCCCTCTTTCCAAGACAAACTAGATAAGATGCAGATTGGATCAGGCGAAGATGTGAATGACCTCAACTATGATTATGA
>NW_021200127.1:0-5641 GCF_002162155.2 Triticum dicoccoides
TTAGTGGATATTATACCTAACGACAATATGTACACATTGTTTTATACTCAATGAAAATATAACCATAAATGCCATAGTTTTTAATAAGTACGTGTTGGTGTTATATTCAATAGAAATATACATATACATACCTCGATGTGAATATACACATAAATATACATACCTTGATGTTAATATACACACGAATATGCGTGCGTGGTGTTATACCCAATAAACTATTTACATAAATATATATAACTCGATGTGAATTTTGTTTGTATTACCTATAAATTTCACACCCTTAATAAATGGTACATGTATCCGAGATGCCCACATGTATATTTTATTGGACCGTGATACCAGTTAGTAAGTATTATACATAATAAAAATATGCATGTGTTGGTATTATACCCAATGAAAATATGTGCGTGTTGGTGTTATACCCAATAAAAATATATACGTGTTGGTGTTATACCCGATGAAAATGTGTACGCGTTGGTGTTATACCCAATGAAAATATGTATGTGTTGGTGTTATCCCCGATGAAAATATGTGCATATTGGTGTACGTGCTAAAAATATTGCATAATATTTTTTTAATTAATTATCTTGCATCTACCATATATAATGGAGCGTTTCTGACCGTCATCGTCATATGTTTTATAGAAAAGTTTCTGATTCTTTTAAGTAATCCATGGTTCAACATTAAGTGCACTTTCTCTATTGGGCTCCGGCCCATTGCGGCAACAGTTAGCTCACGCGCCTGGACGCTGGTTAGTATTTCGTATTCAGCTGCAGTCGGATTATTTCGCTCTGTTTTCACCCCGTAGGTCCCTACCTTTTAATATTTACACAGAATATGTTAAACATGATTATGCTATAACCTTGCAAAGTAAATCAGATTAAAATAATTCGTATATGTAATTCGATAAGAAAAATGCATAGTTTCCAACCGTGCAATTATTTGTTCCTGTTCAGGGCATAAACTTAATTAACCTGATTAATTGCTATGGTGTACTTTGGGAAATACTAACACATAATATATTTATATCATCTTTATATATATGAAATATTTTACAAGGGCCAATATGGATTGGAGGGAGTATGAATGATCAATTACAAAGGGCATATAGGAGTAATAAAGAAAGGAGAGAATAAAGGGCGTGATCAGTAGAGACCAAAAAAGTACGGGAGATTCAAAAAAAATAAAGGAGAGATTAACACAAAATAATTGATATTAATACCAAGGGTGTGGCA
Source organism: Triticum dicoccoides (assembly GCF_002162155.2). Taxonomy (NCBI): domain Eukaryota; kingdom Viridiplantae; phylum Streptophyta; class Magnoliopsida; order Poales; family Poaceae; genus Triticum; species Triticum dicoccoides. Next base: position 1,236 of record NW_021200127.1, read on the forward strand.
TGCATGCAATGAAATAATAAAAATGTATTAATATCGAGGGGGTGGGAGGGGCACGCATATATGCTTTACTATGCAGTGTGCGACCGTAATGTGCAGGAGAAATAAGAGTGTCGAGTTGTAAGCAACGAACTAGGGTCGTCTCGCTCAGACGTAAACCGTGTTTTTAATTGATCTTCAAGAGTATGTAGAGATGACCTAACACATTTAATAGAATCATTCTATTGAGATCAGAATCATCGTACAAAAACCATACCAGATGTATTGTATGTGTATCATGCTTCTTAATGTACTATTGATATGGATTCTGCTAGACCTCGGTGTGCGCCTCGTTGCCATGGCCGGTCACCATTCGGATGTTGTTGGGAGTGCTGACGGATATTCCACTAAACATGTCAATTTTCTCTCTCGTTGCAACGCATGGGCATATGTGCTAGTTAAATACACTAGCAAGATGCTCGTGCATTGCACGGAACATCAAGATGTATTTTTTTATATAACACATGTTGTGATTGACCCATGCGGGAGTAATCCCATGTGTAAAAACTAATGATATCTCGAGAAAGAGGAGAGATAAGGTGAGGAGGAGTGGGGCGTGATGGTGATTGGTGGTCGAACTGAGCGGAGGCATGGGGATGGACGACGCCGGCAGCGGCCACCATGCCAGATTGTTCCAGAGGCTTCCTTTTTAATTGCTCAACAATGACGTTGTGGGAGATAAGGATGAACAAGAGAAGGCATAATCTGCAAATGTGGAAAGAGGTGCGGGTATCTTTTTACAAAATTGCCATAGTTTGTTTTCTATCCGTCAGATATATATCAGACGGTCTATATTGCAAGATGGCAGGAACACCATCATCATCAACTCGGTTTTTTTTATAAGAGTAGAGATATATGTGCTAGTTAAATACATATATCCACTTGAGCATTAACACAAACAAAGGACATGCATTGGATAGTAGCAAGTGGCAGGGTCGAGCCTAGATTAAATGCATACATGGGTGATTTCTAAATCTCAAATGAAGAAAGTAAAAACAGAATAAAAGATAAGGATTGACATGAACTGCATGTGGGCTTCTTCCCTGATTCAGCATGACATGAAGAACACAAGAAGCTCCATCCATGTTCCTTAACTATTAATAATGCTACAATCCACAAAAAATAGAATCATCCATGTTAAAACATGGGTCATCTTTTACCAAATATATTTGAACAAAAAGTGCAACAAAGTGCAAAAGGTGGATTGTTGATTCATATAGAGAAGACATATATTACATGTTATTATTCAAGGACTAAGTATTTATCATGTATTTAGTAAATTGTTTACCCTGATTTGTGTGAAATAAGCATTTGTGACTCCCGCTATGACAACTAACAATGAAAAATAGCATGCCCTTAAAATAGATTCTTTTGTTCCTTGGTTGTCAATGAAACTCCATCATGATCATAGTGCTAGGGTGAATTTGATGAACCAATAGTGGTCACATGAGGACATCTGATTATGTTTATTGCACACAGAGTCTATACGGCTTTCATGATCACAGGCAGATACAGTCATCATCCACGTCGGAGGACTCGATGACTTGGGCCCAGTCTATGCTGTCACTATTGGTCTCCTCCTTGTCGTGCGTGGCCTTTAGCAACGCCTTGTTCAAGGCGTAGAGCTGCGGATCCTCTCTAAGATAATGCTCCCAAGGTATTGCTACTTTGCCATTGTCGGGCCCTGATCAACGCCTCGGCCTTGAGGTGCTCCTTCTCCTCGGCCCTGAAGACTACCCTCTTGCTGGGAGGTGCTAGCTGACTCACATTCCAGATATCGTTAGCAAAGTTGAGTTGGACCCTTGGCCCCTAGTACTCTAGTGCATTGACATCATACTCGTGCACCGCACCCTCAATGTTGTCGTACATGGTGAGCCATTGCTTCTTGCCCCTGATGGGGTTTTGGATCTGGGCCCCTCACTTGGCCCAAGGCCTCTAGAAAACACCACGGTACCCATCGCTCTCCGCCATTTACAACAAAAAAACTGCCCTCAAATATCAGATATATAACGTTTATAATCGATGAAATAATTTGGCATGAGCTTCACATAATATTAGACATATTAAGCACCAGAATCTTGGCGAAACAGAAAACAATCAATGTTTCGCCAAAAACATTGGCACTTAGTATATGATTCCTTGTAAACAATTGAAGGCAAGTGAACAATTGAAGGCAAGTGCATATTCAATCCAAAATTAACAAGTCATTCTAAAATTCTAAAATTAACAAATCATTCTAAAATTCAAGCACAAACAATTATAACAAGTTAAATGCAAATGAACTTAACAATGTGAGATCTAAACAAGTCATATTCGTTTGCATGAAGCTCAAATAAATTAAATACTACCCTAACTCAAGCTCAAACAAATTAACAAGTCAAACCTAACCCTAGATAATAATCTAGTAAATCTCAAATGTGGGTGGCCGTCGGTGGGAACTTCACAAATGTGCTTATGGTCATGGGTGTGCATGGTGGCGGCCGTAGGTGTGGGTGGCGGTCGCGGACGTCGATGGGGACGGGGACGACAGAATGAGAGGGGTCGGGTGCTTACCGAGGTGGACGACGGAGGCGACGGGGAGGGCGAGGTCGATGGCAGGGGCAGATTGCGAGGAGGATGCCGACGAAGATGGGGAGGGCGAGGTCGATGGCGGGGGTGGACTGCAAGGAGGATGCCAACAAAGATGCGGACAGGGACAGCGAGGACGACGGCGATGACAGCGACGAGAGAGCTGGTGGGGAGTGAGAGTGACTATGTGGATATGGTGGAACGAACGTGAGGGTGTGACTGGATAGCGTTTCACTCCTGTGACAAGTGAGCCAGAAACCCCACACTTGTACTTTCATTTGGCGGGTGTTTATATGGCCTGCCACAGCTAGAAGAAGTCCAAATTTTTAAATCTTTTAGACCATGGATAATTTTCTACTATTAACGCACATCATTGAAACCCGATGCTCGAACTTTGCCACTTTATTAGTTGGTTAGCTATTTTTAAGCATTAAATATTTTTCCAGTCACTAAAAAGGGATAAACGAACTTTGAGCGTGGCAATGAGCTTAGAAAGGAATGAAACTTGACATGTTGTCTTGATTGGAACCCTGTAGGGTGTGGCAAATATTTGATAGTGTTACGATAAAATCTTGATGCACCTCGTGTACAAAGTAGACACTCTCCCCCAAAGTGTGAGGGTTTCAAATTGAAATCGCTACCTCACACGGAAATCATTTTGTAAAGGATTTCAACTTTCAATATTTTTTCATGACTAATGCACACCATTGGAAGCCCCACTCAAAATTTTCCACCTTTTGAGTTGGTTTGAGATTTTGTAAGCATTAACTATTTTTCCGGCCACTGAAAAGGGGTATACAAGCTTTGAGCGTGCCAGCGAAGTCGGAAAGGGACGAAACTTTGCATGGTGTCTTCATTGGAACCTGGTGTTGGGTGGTAAAAATTTGGATGTTACTAAAAAAGCTTGACACACCTTGTGTACAAACATGACACTCTCTCCCAAAGTGTGAGTGTTTCGAATGCAAAACGCCACCTTCCACACAGAAATCAATTTTAAAGCATTTAACTTAAATAATTTTCCATGATTAATGTGGACCATTGGAAGCCTTGAGCTCAAATTTTGACACTTTTTAGTTGGTTCACTATTTTCGAAACATTAACTGTCTTCCCAGTCACTAAAAAGGGATAAATGAACTTTGAGTGTGGCAACAAGCTCAGAAAGGTATGAAACTTGGCATGATGTCTTCATTGGTACCCTGTTGGGTGTGGCAAAGATTTAAGAGTGTTACAAAAAAAATTGATGCACCTCATGGACAAACTAGACACTCTCCGCCAAATTGTGAGGGTTTCGAACGGAAACCGCCACCTTACACACAGAAATAACTTTTTAAGGCATCTGAATTTCAATATTTTTCCATGATTAATGCATACCATTGGAAGCACCATGCTCAGATTTTGCAATAGTTTGAGTTGGATTACTATTTTTGAAGAATTAACTGTTTTTGGCCACTAAAAAGGGATAAACAAGCTTCGAGTGTGCTAATGAGCTAGCAAAGGGATGAAAATTTTCTTTCAGGAACCCTGAGGGTGTGGTAAAAAATTGCGATATTCTAGGTTTAGTAAATATGATTTTTCAAGTATTTTCCAGACATGTCATATGTGTGGCGGGCATCTTCTCGTCATTGCAAACATTTTGAATTTTTGAAAATTGTTGTCACGAGTTTCACAAATAGTGTTGTGGCGGGTATGCTGGACGCCCGCCACAAGCGCAAGATAAAGCAGTGGCGGGAACTAGTTTGGGGTTGTCACTGCTATTTTCATATTGCGAGCAATTTTGGAAGAGTTTGCGAGTGGCGAGTGGA
>NW_021200128.1:0-1670 GCF_002162155.2 Triticum dicoccoides
TGGTTGGGGTTGGTCTGGGGACACTCACGCATATAGTGGCCAGATTCCCCACACTTGAAACAAGTCACGGAACTGGTGCGTGGAGGAGCACTGTTGGTTGGACCCCCATAGGGCTTGGCTGGTGCAGACTGTTGAACGGGGCGAGGCGCCTGGAAGGATGGCCTCGGTGTGAACCTAGGTGGCAGGGCAGTGTTGGGCACCCACACGCGGCGCTTCTGAGGACCAGCACCGGATGAGGAACCCATGTCACGGCCATGCTTGCGTGTTGCGTCATAATCAGTCTGACCAGTCTCAGCACTGATGGCCTTGTTAACAAGTTTCTGAAAGGATGTGCACTCATGCAGACGGAGGTCGCGGCGAAGCTCAGGACTAAGTCCCTTACGGAACCTTGCTTGCTTCTTGGCATCAGTAGAAACTTCCTCAGTTGCATATCGTGCGAGGTTATCGAACTCCCTGCTGTAAGAATCCACAGAGAGTCGGCCCTGAGTGAAACTGCAAAATTCCTCACGTTTACGGTCCATGAGACCCTCCGGAATGTGATGTTCACGGAAAGCCTCGCTGAATTCAGCCCAAGTAGTGACATGGCCCGCTGGGCGCATAGCTCCATAATTCTCCCACCATAGACTGGCGGGGCCTTCAAGATGATATGCAGCAAAGGTGACCTTGTCAGCCTCAGCTACTAGCGCGGAACACAGCTTGTGAGAGATACTGCGAAGCCAGTCATCAGCGTCGAGAGGCTCGACGGAGTGGTGGAACATGGGTGGATGTAACTTGATGAAATCACTGAGTGACACCACGTTAGTCCTCTGATGGTGTGTTGTGTTCTGTTCAATACGCTCCAACAAACGGTTGGTCTCCCGCTTGTTTCTTTCGGCTTCCATCATAACCTCGGCTAGGGAAGGAGGATGAGGCAGATTTGCATTCCTGACTTCACTGCCTTCGGCCTGCTCTTGAGGAGCAGGGTTAGTGCGCGTGTTGACCATCCTAGGTAAACAAGACAATGATTTAGTCAGGATGATAAAATTCCGACATAGGATACAGAATGTAAGGAATAACTCGGACTGCAAGATGATCATCCGTATGACATGGTAGATACAGAAACTGCTTCTTTATTCCATCGTCATACACACCATACAGGGTTTAGTACAAGACCAAACAAGGTACTATTACGGTGAAAAGAGGATTACATCTCATCGGAGGCATCCCGAGCTCCTATACATTATTTTTCTACACCTCCGGAAGGCGGTACAAACTAGGTCATATCCCACGAGTCACGCAGGACGATAGACGACACAGCTAACACGAACTAGTGATACTACCACTAACTCAGACCGATCCGTAGTAGTCCTCATAGAAGTCACCTCCATAGCCTGGAAGCTCAACATGATCATCCGGAAACAGACGATCTCGCGGAGCTTGTGGACCATAGGGGCTAGGATGAGGTCTTGGACCAACAGACGGTGGCCTGCGGGGACCGCGAGGTGGGGTGATGCCTCCTACATCACGCCAACCCATCACGTCTGGCAGAGCAGATCTCACAGGATAGAGATCGCGCATATCCGAATATCCAGCTTGCACCGCCGGTGCAAACCGAGTCAATGTGGCCCAATGGTCAGCACGGGTATTGAAGAGCTCTAACCTCAAGGCCCGATTTTCACGGTCCTTATCCT
>NW_021200129.1:0-939 GCF_002162155.2 Triticum dicoccoides
TGTTACTTGCTGCGGTAGCTGAACCCCTTTATCCTTTGCATGACCTGTCATTGCCACAGTAAATAGATGAAACCCACTAGCATGAGTAGGAGTTGTTTGAGCCCTGTTGTGCCTACTCATTCATGCTTGCTTGTCATGCCTGCTACTGCTTAGAGTTGAGTCAGGTCTGATTCATCGGGGATGAATCAGAGGCGTGTGAACATGTCCTACTGTGTGTGAGCTAAGTGTGTGAACACGATTTGGTAAAGGTAGCGGTGAGAGGCCATGTAGGAGTACATGGTGGGTTGTCTCATTGTAGCCGTCCTCAGGAACTGAGTTCTGTGTTTGTGATCCATGATTCAGCTACTACCATACATTGGGCCCTGAAATATGACCCCGCTCGACTTCTTATTCACCCTTGTCCTCTGTCCAGGAGTTGCAAGTAGTTTCTGGTGTTTGTAGTATGCTGGAGGCCGTGGACAGCGCTGACCGTAGGGGTGGGCTGTGGTGCGGTAGGCACATGGCCGGGTAAACCGGGCGCCCGTTTGGTGTCACGGAACCCTGTTCACATCGTTTGGGGCTGTGAGCGAAACTCCAGCCGGATCTCCTCATGGATGGAACCCGAATAGGCGATAAACCTGGACTAGAGACTTGAGTGTTTAGGTAGGTCGTGGTCTACACCCACGTCGGCTTTCGCTTGAAGTCTGCCGAGCACATGTCGTGTGCAGACGCTAAGTGGTGGAAACATGTATGAAGAAGTACACCCCTGCAGGGTTAACATCATCTATTCGAATAGCCGTGTCCGCGGTAAAGGACTTCTGGGTTGCTTATATCAGTTCATAGACAAGTGAAAGTGGATACTCTAAAATACGCAAGATAAGCGTGAGTGCTATGGATGGCGTTCTCGTAGGGAGACGGGAGCGGATCCATAGTGGTGTATTGATATGGTGAATATGTGGA
>NW_021200130.1:0-969 GCF_002162155.2 Triticum dicoccoides
CCAAACGAAACGTTAGTACCAATTCACAGACAATACATAAGCAATATATAATTATGCAACAGAACGATCGGAAGAGAAAAGCAAGACATTAATAGCATCGATTACATCTAAGTTGAACGACTCTCAAAACCAAAGAGACATACTACAAGTTCATTAAAGTTTAATTACAACATGAGCCAATCGATGTTTCAGAACTAGACAACTCGACTCAAGGGACCGGAGCGTGGATGAAGCCGCCGTCTATCGTGGGAGTCATGAAAGAACGGGCGTTGTCATCCTGCATTTGTAGCATTGTGTCGATGTCACTGTTGGACGGTTGATTTCTGAGGTAGAACTGCCCCGAGGTACGAAGGACATCTTGATGGATGATTTCCGCAACTCCGACTGGATGCGAAAGAATTCTTGTCGGAGGTCCGCGTCCTGGATTGCCGACACGCTCGCGGCCCAATCTTGGAGTTTACTCGGTAGCAGAAGTTGATGATGGTCCCGTACGATCGCCCACATGTGATGGATGGCGTAGTAGGCACCCTTCTGACCGCCAGGCGGCTGCTTGACGCAGCAGAACATCGTATTGTGGGAGAACACGTGCTTGCCGTACTTACGAATAGGCCTGGTGAAGGTGCCTCCAGATTGGGCGTAGCCGGGGAGAACATCATCAAGAACCTTCTTGACATTTGTGTAGTCTACGTTCGACTGACGGTCCGGGTCGAAATACGTGGCCATGGAATATTTGGGGCTTAGGAGGATGAGCGTGCAACGTGTGTCACTGCAGAAAACACGGAATGTTAAAAGAAAAACGATCGAAAAGTAAGAATTCATATGTTACGGGCCGGTTGAGGGGAGGACTTACTCGGGAAAGTAAGGCACGAGGAAGTTATCCTTATCTTGGTTTGCCAGAATGACGCCTTCGAGGTAAGAACTCGCGACTTGCCGGTCCCCAGCGCTGCCCAAGATCTTGGCACGCATGTA
>NW_021200131.1:0-791 GCF_002162155.2 Triticum dicoccoides
TAGACAGGAGGTCCTGTGTTCAATTCCCACATTGTTGATTTATTTTGACCCAATTATTTTTCCCGGTCTCTATGAAAGCCCATAAAAGGCCCATCAACATAGAAGTACCTGGCCCAGATTGACCAAACGAAATGGACTAAACCAAACCAAGAATACATATTCCCTTTTATAGTAGGATAATTCCATTTTTAATTTAGTAGCCACAACACATTGAAGCCTATGGATCCTTCATTTCAATATAGAAATCAACATAGAAGTACCTGGCCCAGATTGACCAAACGAAAAGGACTAAACCAAACCAAGAAAAGGACGCAGTCCTTCCTTTAGTTTGCTCATTCGCTTAATTAGTTACATCGAAGATCTAGACAGGAGGTCCTGTGTTCAATTCCCACAATGTTGATTTACTTTGACCCAATTATTTTTCGCGGTTTCTATGAAAGCCCATAAAATGCCCATCAACATAGAAGTACCTGGCCCAGATTGACCAAACGAAAAGGACTAAACCAAACCAAGAATACCTATTCCGTTTAATAGTAGGATAATTCCTTTTTTAATTTAGTAGCCCCAACAGATTGAAGCCTATGTATCCTTCCTTTCAATATAGAAATCAACATAGAAGTACCTGGCCCAGATTGACCAAACGAAAAGGACTAAACCAAACCAAAAAAAGGACGCAATCCTTCCTTTAGTTTGCTCATTCGCTTAATTAGTTACATCGAAGATCTAGACAGGAGGTCCTGTGTTCAATTCCCACAATGTTGATTTATTTTGACCCAATTATTTTTCACGGT
>NW_021200132.1:0-1918 GCF_002162155.2 Triticum dicoccoides
ACTACAAAATGAACTCTGAAAATGTTGAAACTTGGCATGGTATCATCATTTCACCCGCATAGCATGTGCGAAAGAGTTGAGAGGGTCACGGCAAAAACTGGGCGCACTTTGTTTACAAACTGGACAATCTCCTTCGGAGTATCAGGGTTTCGGACGAGAACTCGTCTGTTACGCGGTTACTTCATTTTTTTAAACTTATTTGAACTCCATACTTTTTTTGTGTTCCGTACGCAGCATTCAAAGTGACATCATCCGCTTTCAACCCTTTCTGACATCATGTGCTCTTTTTCAGTCATTTACTGATTTGTTTAGAGAGCTAAATGACCATGAAATTGAAAATCACTACAAAATGAACTCTGAAAATGTTGAAACTTGGCATGGTATCATCATTTCACCCACGTAGCATGTGCAAAAGAGTAGAGAGTGTTACGGCAAAAACTGGACGCACTTCGTGTACAAACTGGACAATCTCTCTCGGAGTATCAGGGTTTCGGACAAGAACTCGTCTGTTACGCGGTTACTTCATTTTTTAGAACTTATTTGAACTCCAGACTTTTTTTGCATTCCGTACGTACCATTCAAAGCGACGTCATCAACGTTCAACCCTTTCTGACATCATTTGCTCTTTTTTAGTCATTTACCGATTTGTTTAGAGAGCTAAATGACCGTGAAATTGAAAATCACTACAAAATGAACTCTGAAAATGTTGAAACTTGGCGTGGTGTCAACATTTCACCCGCATAGCATGTGCGAAAGAGTTGAGAGGGTCACGGCAAAAACTGGACGCACTTCGTTTACAAACTGGACAATCTCCTTCGGAGTATCCGGGTTTCGGACGAGAACTCGTCTGTTACGCGGTTACTTCATTTTTTTAAACTTATTTGAACTCTACACTTTTTTGCATTCAGTATGCAGCATTCAAAGCGACCTCATCAATTTCCAACACGTTCTGACATCATTTGCTCTTTTTTAGTCATTTACCAATTTGTTTAGAGAGCTAAATGACCGTGAAATTGAAAATCACTACAAAATGAACTCTGAAAATGGTGAAAGGTAACATGGTGTCAGCATTTCACCCACATAGCATGTGCAAAAGAGTAGAGAGTGTTACGGCAAAAACTGGACGCACTTCGTGTACAAACTGGACAATCTCTCTCGGAGTATCAGTGTTTCGGACAAGAACTCGTCTGTTACGCGGTTACTTCATTTTTTAGAACTTATTTGAACTCCAGACTTTTTTTGAATTCCGTGTGTACCATTCAAAGCGACGTCATCAACTTTCAACCCTTTCTGGCATCATTTTCTCTTTTTTAGTCATTTACCGATTTGTTTAGAGAGCTAAATGACCGTGAAATTGAAAATCACTACAAAATGAACTCTGAAAATGTTGAAACTTGAAATGGTATCATCATTTCACCCGCATAGCATGTGGGAAAGAGTACAGAGGGTCACGGCAAAAACTAGACGCACTTCATGTACAAACTGGACAATCTCTTTCGGAGTATCAGGTTTTCGGACGAGAACTCGTCTGTTACGCGGTTACTTCATTTTTTTAAACTTATTTGAACTCCAGACTTTTTTGGTGTTCCATACACAGCAGTCAAAGCGACATCATCAACTTTCAACAATTTCGGACATCATTTGCTCTTTTTCAGTCATTTACCGATTTGTTTAGAGAGCTAAATGACCGTGAAATTGAAAATCACTACAAAATGAACTCTGAAAATGTTGAAACTTGGCATGGTATCATCATTTCACCCGCATAGCATGTGCTAAAGAGTAGAGAGGGTTACGGCAAAAACTGGACGCACTTCGTGTACAAACTGGACAATCTCTTTCGGAGTATCAGGGTTCCGGACGAGAACTCGTCTGTTATGCGGTTACTTCAATTTTTAAAACTTATTTGAACTCCAGACTT
>NW_021200133.1:0-3500 GCF_002162155.2 Triticum dicoccoides
GGAGGCGCAAGGAAGACCAAAGCCACGGCTGCGGAAACGGTTCTCCTCAAAACCCTGGGGTTTGACTGTGATGACCTAGCGGTCTCGGAGGACGCGCTAGGTCAGCTACGTACCGTGTTTGACTCACCACTTCAGGAGCCACAGTTGAGGGCCATCGCAGCTATCTTCGGAAAGGCGATCCCACTCAACATTGCAAAGGAGACAGGGAGGGCTGAGCCGATTCCGGCGCAGTAGATACGATCGCACTGGCGGAGTTGGAGGCATCCTCTCCGATGTCGTTCAACGCTCTGGAGTTAGTGTGCTGGAATGTTCGAGGCCTAAATAATCCGGCCAAAAGGAAGGCGCTTAGAGGTTTCATGGACTCTGTTCGCACGGCGATTGTATGTATATTAGAAACTAAACTAGAGGTGGTGGATACTTATGTTATCTTGCAATGCATGGGGCCGAACTACGATGGGTTCACATATTTGCCGGCGTTAGACACTAGAGGTGGTATTTTTGTGGCTTGGGACACCACGCGGGTACGCATGACAAACTTTGTCAACGACCCCCATAGTCTCACTGGATATGTTTCACCCATGGAGGGAGTGCCATGGTGGCTTACAGTAGTTTATGGGCCGCAGGAGGATGAGCAAAAGATTAATTTTTTGAACGATCTTTCGGAGCGTAGATCACTAAGCCCAGGTCCTTGGCTAGTGGTAGGAGACTTTAACCTTATACTACACGCGGCGGACAAAAGCAACTCCAACTTGGATAGGAGAATGATGGGGAAGTTCAAGCGTTTCATAGATGATAATGCGCTCAAGGAGCTATTTTTGCATGGACGCAAGTACACGTGGAGCAACGAAAGGGAAACCCCCACGCTCACAAAGATAGACCGAGCTTTTGTCTTCGTTGATTGGGAGCTTGAACATCCAGAGTGCTTGCTTCAAGCGCTATCTACCGAGTACTCCGATCATTGCCCCCTCCACCTTGCGCTACATGAGCACATACATGTCAGGCGGAGGTTTCGTTTTGAGAAGTTTTGGATCAAGATGGACGGGTTTTTGGATGTTGTCCAGGAGGCTTGGGTTTGTGACCCGGATATCACCGATCCTTTCATGTGCCTTGACATCATGCTTCGCAACACAGCCCGAGCACTTGCAGCATGGGGGCAAAAGGAGATTGGTAACATAAAACTGCAAATTGCAATTGCCAACATAGTCATCTTGCGGTTCGACTGCGCCCAGGAGAGTCGTGCGCTAACGGAGGAGGAGAGATGGCTTCGAAGAACCCTTAAGCAACTTGTTCTAGGGCTGGCATCCCTAGAGAGGACCATTGCAAGACAAAGATCAAGAATCACTTGGCTGAGAGAAGGAGACGCGAACACATAGCTGTTCCACCTAGTTGCAAATGGGAGACAAATGAAAAATTACATACCCTCCTTGATCATGGACGGACACATCATAGCAGACCAAAAAGGCAAGGAGGAAGAGTTCTACAAGGCGTACAAAGAGTTGCTTGGCAGGGACAGGGCCCGTGACTTCACCCTTGATCTGGAGGACCTGGGCGTCACGCGTATTGATCTTTCGGAACAAGATCGCGTGTTCACAGAAGATGAGATTTGGGAGGCAGTTAAGGACCTGCCTTCGGATAAGGCGCCTGGGCCGGACGGGTTCATTGGCTTATTCTTCCAAAAGGCTTGGGAGATAATAAAGGGAGATATAGTAGCGGCGGTCCATAAACTTTTCCTTGGTAACGGGAGGGGGTTTGGAAGACTCAACCAAGCCTTGATCACACTCATACCGAAATCCCCGGAAGCATGCGCTGTGTTCGACTTCAGACCTATATGCCTTGTGCACAGCATGCCCAAGATATCATCCAAATTGCTGACGGCAAGGCTAAGGCCACGCATGGGAGAACTTGTCCAAATGAACCAGTCCGCTTTCATCAAAGGTAGATGCTTACACGACAACTTCCTCTTGGTTCGGCAAATGGCGCGCTCGATGCATAGGAGGAAAGCCAAGGGAGTGTTGCTCAAGCTTGGCATATCCAAAGCCTTCGACTCTCTGGCGTGGCCGTTTCTGTTTGAGGTGTTAAGGGCCAAAGGTTTCCCGGAGCGTTGGACCGCTTGGATTGCGACTCTACTTACTACTGCTAGCTCGAGAGTATTGGTGAAAGGCTGCGCGGGCGGTAAATTCATGCATGCCAAAGGGCTTAGGCAAGGGCACTCGATTTCCCCCCTGCTTTTTGTTATTGCCATGGACGTACTAACGACTATCATCAGCAAGGCGCCTGAGGCCAGAGTGCTGAGTACCATAAATGGATGCAGTCCTATGCAGCGCCTGTCCCTGTATGCGGATGATGTGGTGCTTTTCATAAAGCCAACATGGCAAGATCTCACGTTCGTCAAGGAAATACTCGCCATATTCGGAGTAGCATCAGGGCTCAAAGTAAACTACGCCAAATCAGCGGCGATCATGATCAGAGCTAAGAGTGAGGATGAGGAGCTTGTCAAGTCCGCACTGCCATGGAAGATCGACACTTTTCCGTGCAAATACCTAGGGCTCCAGCTAAGCATTAAACAACTAAAAAGATCCGAGTGACAGCCCATTGTTGATACCGCCCTACACATTTTGCCAGGCTGGCAAAGAGGCTTAGTGACAAGGCCTAGGAGGCTCATACTTGTTAACCAAGTTATGAGGGCGCGTGCTACACACCACCTCATGATTGCGGAGGCACCGAAATGGGCTCTAGAAAGAGTGGACAAAGGCTGCAGGGCTTTCTTCTGGGCCGGGACAGAGGCAGTGAATGGGGGCAAATGTGTTGTCTCATGGACTAAAGTATGCAGACCTAAGCACATGGGAGGGCTTGGGGTCAACGACCTATCGAAACATGGCATTGCATTAAGATTGAGATGGGAATGGCTTCGACGCACGGATGAGTCTCGGCCTTGGCAAGGCCTAAATCTGACCGCGGATAAAAAAGTGGATCAAGCCTTTGGGAGCCTAGTTAAATGGGAAGTTGGCTCCGGAGACAAAATCTTGTTTTGGAAAGATCGATGGCTACATGGTGCAACGATCAAAGAGATTGCCCCACTGGTGGTGGCAAAGGTGCGAACACAAGTAGCGAACAGAAGACTTGTGCGGGATGCGATGAACATGCATAAGTGGATGGATGACCTTGTTGGAAGCCTTTGCACCGAGGGGCTCACCCAGTTCATCGGGCTTTGGGAGATACTCATGGAGGTCCAGCTGGATGATCAAATCGAGGACCGCCCCATCTGGGCTTGGAATGCGTTAGGAGTATATACTGCATCCTCGGCGTACAAGATGCTTTGTGAGGGAGGAACTAGGTTCCACTCCTTTGGGGCCATATGGAAGTGTTGGGCACCTCTCGCATGCAAGATCTTCATGTGGCTTGCGGTGCAATGCCGTCTGTGGACGTCAGACAGGAGAACCAGGCACGGTTTGCAAGACCAAACATCAAAATGCTACATGTGTGACCAAGAGGAGGACACG
>NW_021200133.1:4383-9840 GCF_002162155.2 Triticum dicoccoides
TGCTATAAGAACGTGATGTTGTTGTTGATGACTTATTGCCTAACAGAAAGCTTGTAGCTCTCTTCTGCAAAATGTATGTGTGCTGAACATGATTGGATATATGAAAGTAGATGATCGATTATGAAGACTATTATGTTATGCTCCAAATTCAAGTATAAAGAGGGCGGCTAACTTCTGACGAGCGAGCGAAGCGAGGCCCGATCAATATTGACCTAGGTTACCTGTGTTATATATACCTCTTGTAAGCCGCCACACCGGATAAGTTGATCAGTTGTAAATCCCCGGCATTTGTAACCTCCCCGATATAGTGAAGTTCGGCTGGCTGGCGTCCGTGGTTTTTTCCCCTTCGTGTTGGAGGGGTTTTTCACGTTAAAATCTCGTCTCCCCGGCTTGTTCTTCATTCTTCGTCGAGTTGATTTGCTTGTCGTATCTCTAACAAAGAGTATCTTGTACATTTTAGAATCCGCAAATATTTTTAAAATTCATGAACACTTTTGCTTTTGTTTCTCGGGTTTCATTTTTGAAAATACATGAAATATTTTACTTAAAACTCATGAGGATTTGAAAAACTCACGAATATCTTTTATTAAATGTAAGTCATTTTATTAAAATTGTTAACCAACCTCTTACAATCTAATCACACCCCCTCCCTCCTCCCTCCTCCCGCGACGCCCTCGCGGGCGCACCGGAGGCTAACCCTAGCCGCCGTCGGGGCTCCCGTCTTCCATTCATCCCCTCCCTCGCCGCCGCCAGGGGCGCGACTTGGCGAATTCCTGCCGGCGGCGGGGTGCTCTTCCTCCCCTCGCGCGGGTGGCGAGATGGGGGGCAGCTCATCAGGGCCTGGGTGTCGCGCTAGGTGTCGGGCGCGCGCGACGTAGCGATGGTGCGTTGGGCGGCGCGGTGGTAGCGGACGTGCCTTGGTCGCCAGGGTCGGCGACGTCGAGGCCAGATCTGGGGCCTGTCGACGCGGCTTCAGGTCTTTGCCCCTGCCATGGCCACAGCAGGTGGTGATGCGACGCAGCAGTGGCTGGCTGGTGGGCGGGCTGGCCGGTATCCAGGGGCTTCGACAGCTGGACAACGGCAGGCAGCGCAGATCGGCTCCTCGGTGAGCCTCTTCGCAATTGGCGGCGGTCCTTGGGATCTCTCCTTTCCGGTGGGCGAGTGTGTGTTGGTGGCCTCGCGTGGAGTTGCATTCATCACCGAGGTGGGGCGACACAGGAGGTGTCCGGTGGGAAGGCAGGCTGGAGGGATGGGAGGCGCCGACGAACTCGGGCCACCTATCATGGGCACAAGGATGTGCCGACCTGGATGCGCCCGCTCCCCCTCCTCCCCCGTTCCCCGGTCGTGTGTGGGCTACGGGGCTCCTGCTTTGTTCGAGGCGGGACGTATGTTGCGGTCTCTTCGGTCGGGTGCGCCCTTTGGCCCAAAGCCGATCACTTTGGTCGGTCTTGGGGGTGTCTCGATGCAGAGTGGTAGCCCTGGGGGCGGGAGGCATGAAGTTTGTGGGCAGAACTTGCACCTGGGGTGCGGGCGAGTGGCCATGGCCACATGGGTGGGTGGTCGCTGGTGGTTGGCGGAGCTAGGATGCGTCGGAGGGGTGGTCGTGCCGGGACTTGCCCAATCTTGTATTGGCCAATAGCGCCGATGTTCGTGGACACTGTATACCTTCATGAAGGCTCTATCGCGGTGTCCTTACTCTTTCGAGTTGCTCCGGGTGAAAACTCGATCTTTGAGATCAAATGATGGCAGCTATAAGTGGTCGTTCCCTTCTAGGAGGCACCATCTTGGAGTCCTTGTTCCGTTGTTTTCCGTCTCAACTCTCCTCGGACGAGGTCTCTATTGGCTTCAAGCGGTTCGTCCTCGCGCATTTGTAGTGGCACGGTAGTCGTTGGGGGTGGTGCGGCGGTGCTCGACACCTTTGTATCTTGCCTTGGGTGTGTGTGTCGTGTGCGGTGGTGGCGTGAGTTTGTATCGTGGTGCTTGTTGATCGGTGTTTTATATATATAGCAGGACGAAAGCATTTTTCAGTAAAAAAAATTGTTAAACATTTTTAATTGAAAAAACACATAAAATATAAAAATGTTGGCTACAAACAGTTGCCCATTTTAGAGACTTGGCTGCATTTTATGGATCAACAATGTTCAGAGGAGAGAACCAACCTGTGGTTGGATGGTTAGAGGGACAGTGGTATCCCCAATCCACCAGGGTTCTCAAGATAACATGCCGGCTCAGTCTCTCGGAGGGGCTTATCGGGATAGGGTGTGAATGTGTGTTCATAGGAATGAGTGTATGCGCGTATGTATGAGGGCTTGCGTCTGTACTGATGTTAAAAAAAAAGAAGTTCAATGTTGATGGTACAGTTTTAAGAAACGATGGAAGCTATTGAGGCTATTTGATGAGACCAAAGCAACCTCTATATTGACTCATCTTCAGTTGCATTTAGTGACATAATTGATGTGCCGACTTTAGAAGACCTAGCACGTCGGGCAGCCCATGAACCAAGACATTGCCGATGATCTAATAGTCATGCGGATTCTAATAGCTTTGGATTGTGTCAAAGTTGTAAAGGATATCTCGGATAAAGCAGGGCGCTTCGCACAAGAGTGGCACGCGGCAGCACGTTCCCGAGAGGAAAAATCGCAAAAATGAAAATATCGCTACCCCTTTAACTCGAACACGCGACTTCGCACTAATTGGCCTGCCGTGCAAACCATTGTGATGTAGACGTTCTCATGTTAAAGTAGTAGCATGACAGTTAAAGACCACAGTCCATTTATTGGGTCGAACCGAGGTCCTCCTACAACAGATTTTTTTTCAAAATTATGAATATTTTCTTCAAAAATAAAAACATCTTCCAAATTTTCGTACAAGTTTTGCAAAACAGGAACATTTTGATGATGTGAACAAATTTGAAAAAGGGGAACATTTCTTGAATCTGTGAACAAAAAATAAAAATGTTTACATTTTTAAAACTTTCAGAACATTTTTTTAATTTGTGAACAAAATTGAAAAAACATGAACTATTATTGAATTTGTGAACAAATTTGGAAAGCTGGAACATTTTTTTTTCAATTGCCAAACATTTTTTGAATCTTGAGAACAAATTTTGAAAAGGTGAACAATTTTAAAAAATCCTGAACAAATTTGGAAGCGCAAACAATTTTTTAAAGCACGAACATTTTTTGAATCTTAAGAACATATTTTGAAACGAAGAGAAATTTTGCAAAATCCTGAACAAATCTGAAAGCGCGAACATTTTTTGAATATGTTAACAAAAAATTGAAATTCATTACATTTTCTGAATTTCAGAAGTTTTGTACTTTTTTGTGTAACGACAACCATTTTTGAATTTTGAGAACATTTTTCAAAAACTGAACATTTTTTGGAAACACGAACAAAATTTAAATTTTTTATTTTTTAAAGAAAGAGAAGAAAAGAGAAATAAGTAAAAATAAATTATAAATATTTTTTAAAACTGCAAACATATTCTGAAAAAGAAAAATAAACTTGAAAAAGAAAGTGAAACAAAAAATGAAAAAGAAACAAAAACGAAAAAAAGATAAATGAAAAAACAATAGAAAGCCGAAAAAGAACCAGAAAAAAAGCGATACAGGAAAAAACCCGGTTCAGGGAACCTTCTTTCCAAAACCGGTTTGAACGCATTATATATAAGTGGGCCAGCCTTCGCCGCAGCGAGGGGCGAATAGGATTTTCCATGTTAACCTGCGAGAGCTATGTGTGAGAGACATATAACTCCGACTGGCAGTAGGCGAGCGCAAGATGGTCCGGCCCAATAGCGGTTTCTGGGAGCAGGTTTCAGTGTTTTTTTTCTTTTCCCTTTGGTTTTTTTGTCTTCTTTTTTATTTTCGGTTTTCTATGGTATTTTCATTTTTCGGTTTTATTCTGTTTTCGTTGTTCTTTTGTTGGTTTTCTGGTTTCTGTTTTCTCTTTTTGGTTTATCGTATTTTTATTTTTGTTTTTTATTTTTATTTTTCCTTTTCCTACATGTGTCTACTTTTTCACGCACAATATAGATTTTCTGTCTACATTAGGGATATTTTTATTCATGTTTAGCATTTTTGAAATAAGTTATTAACACTTCTCCAGTATATATGTTTTAATGACTACTTTTTTCATACACACTATATATTGTTTGCATACATCAGTAACATTTTTTTATACACTTTTAACATTTTTTTAAATAAATTATTAACACTTCCCAATATATATGTTTACTTGACTACTTTTTCATACACGCTGTACATTTTCTGCATACACCAGGAACATTTTTTGTACACCTTTAAATTTTCAAATAAATAATTTCATTTGAATATATGTTTTGATCTCTATTTTTTTCCCTGTACGCCCTAGATTTTCGTATACATCAGTAGCATACTTAACAATACATGATTACATTTTCTCAATATATGTTTTATATGTCTTTGCGTTCAGAAAACTGCACAATCTTGCAGCAAAAGTTGTGTTTAATATTTTCATATACAGAGGCGAGCCGAGGCTTTTCAGACGATCAAAACTTAAGATTGTCCTTTTCTGACGAGAGGGCCCCTGGTGCCTGATCTTGCAGCAAAAGTTGTGTGCACGTTAGGGACCACAAGACTGAACTCAACTTTGATATTGCGGGGCAGGACACTCCTATTTTTTTTTTAAAATGTTCAGGATTTCTAAAATAGTTCTGCATTTCACAGGTTTGGAAAAATATTCCCAAATTAAAAAATTCTTGAATTTCAAAAGTAATTCAGAAATTACAGAAAATGTTCATATATTTTAAAAATGTTTACAATCTCAAAAGGTGTTCATGGATTTATGAAATGGTCACGATTTGAACAAATGTTCAAATTAAAATGTTAGCAGATTTGTAAAATGTTCACAATTTCAAAAAATTCACAATTTAAAAAAACATGAATTCAAAATGTCCATGATTAAAAAAAATGTTCATGAATTTGCAAAAACTTGTTCACGATTTTAAAAAAATGTTCACAAATTCAGAAAATATTCACGATTTCAACAATGTTCACGTATTGAAAAAATGTTCAGGAATTTGAAAGATGGTCGCAAAATAAAAAAATAGAAAAGGGAAAGAGAAAACCCCAAATAAAAAGAACATGCAAAAAACAAAAAGAAAATCTGGTGTGGGAAGGCTTTAGATCCTTCCCATATTCAGAACATGGAGTATGCCGAACATGAAAAATATGGTTGGCCCAATGTCGGGTGTAATGATTGCACGGTGGTTGGATTACTCGCTACCAAGCGACTTGCGCGGGGAACAGGGTTCGGCCCAGTCGGGCGACGCCCCTGTGCGCAGCCCCAACAGTTTGTTGCAACGTGCGGCAAATAGGGTTTTCCTTGGAGGCAGATTGGAGTTTTTTCTGGCCAGTTTATCCGGAGACGAGGCCGAGCACAGCGAACTGTGGGGAGATGTCGTTGTGGCCAACTTCC
>NW_021200134.1:0-974 GCF_002162155.2 Triticum dicoccoides
AGAACTCCATTCTTCTTGGTCTATGGAGCTGAAGCAGTCTTGCCGAGTGATCTTCTCCACAATGCTCCTCGAGTTGAAATCTACAACGAAGCAGAAGCTGAACAAGCGCGGCAGGACGCAGTCGACCTTTTAGAGGAAGAAAGGGAGATGGCTCTGATCCGGTCGACCATCTACCAACAAGATCTGCGGCGTTTCCACGCCCGAAACGTGAGAGGTCGAGCCTTCCAGGAAGGGGATTTGGTTCTCCGAGTGGATCAGCACAAACCACACAAGCTTGCTCCTTCTTGGGAAGGCCCCTTCATCGTCACCAAGGTTCTCCACAACGGGGCGTACCGTCTTTACAACGTCGAGCATAATATCGACGAGCCCCGAGCTTGGAACTCGGAGCTACTCCGCCCGTTTTACACTTAAGCTTTATCACTCGGATGAGTTGCAATAAAGTACTTCTGTAGTTCATGGACCTCAAAATAATAAGTGTCATAGTTCCTCCATAATATCTGTCACTTTTTATTTTTTGTCCAATGAAATTCCCCTCAGTGGGTGACTTAGCTGCGAATCCGTTTCGCCTAAGTTTGTAAAAATCCTACCGAGTGGTGAGCCAGACTCCCACTCGGAGGCTTAGCCACGAATCCGTTTCGCCTAAGTTATCAAAATCCTACCGAGTGGTGAGCCAGACTCCCACTCGGAGGCTTAGCTGCGAATCCGTTTCGCCTAAGTTATCAAAATCCTACCGAGTGGTAAGCCAGCCTTCCACTCGGAGGCTTAGCTGCAGCCTCGTGCTCGCCTAAGTTATAAAAATCCTACCGAGTGAAGAGCAACCCTCTCACTCGGGGGCTTAGCTGCAGTCCAAGCACTCGCCTAAGTTATAAAAATCCTACCGAGTGAAGAGCAACCCTCTCACTCAGGGGCTTAGCTGCAGTCCAAGCACTCGCCTAAGTTGTGAAAATCCTACCGAGTGAAGAGCAATCCTCTCA
>NW_021200135.1:0-1022 GCF_002162155.2 Triticum dicoccoides
ATGTGGTTGTCATAGTATGCCTAGTAGTTGAAGGAACAATCATATCAACTCTTGGAATGTGCACCGTGCGCTTGTTCTCCTCATGGCCAACACGTCGTTTTATTTCCTGTTCAGCTTTGCAAGCAAGATGAAACAAATGGTCCATAGGATAACACTCTTCATGAATTAGTATCTCTTGAATATCACGGTTTAATCCTCCCCAAAATCTATCCATAAAATCATCTTCACTTTCTTCTAAAGAGGAATGCAACAAGGTAGTTTGTAAATCATCATAATATTTTGTTACAGTTTCACTACCTTGTTTTAAGTGTTGCAACTTCTTAATCATGTCACGAGTATAATAAGCAGGGACGAAAGTATGTCGCATGGCAAGTTTCAAATCATCCCAAGTAGTAGGTATATAATCAGGATGTAACTGACAATATTCACTCCACCAAACCAAAGCATAACCAGTGAAAGAACCAACCGCAACCTTAACCTTTTTATGTTCATTGAAATTATGGGAAGCAAATATATTTTTTATGTCGAACTCCCATTCAATATATAAAGCAGTTTAAAACGGCCATTAAATGGTGGTATAGATACATTAACCTGATCATGTGCATTTGGATGTTTGTGCACCTCTCGTGACGGTTGTGGTATTTGCAAAGGTGGTGGCACGTCTCCCGCGATCGACAAAGCCCATGAATTGACTCTGGATCCTGTCATGATTAGTAGAACAAGAAACAAAACCCAAAAATAATGTTCCTATAACTACTAGGATGTGGTGGTAAAACGCTCACAGTAAAGCAAATATCAATGTCTTACAAGTTCTTACCATGCAGCAGGCGGTGATCGGCAACCAGCGGTGTCAAGTAACTCCGAATATTGAGTAAAGCGATTGCCAGGGGAGCGTACGTATACACGGTGTAGAAATATGTGGAGCTGGGTTGGCTATATATGGTAGCAAAAGATTAGCAATAATCAATTCAAAGATGCAATGTTGAATAAACGCTCAATGACGGTACTGTGCTGGTCCTAGG
>NW_021200136.1:0-870 GCF_002162155.2 Triticum dicoccoides
GAAATTGAAAATCACTACAAAATGAACTCTGAAAATGTTGAAACTTGGCATGGTATCATAATTTCACCCGCATAGCATGTGCGAAAGAGTAGAGAGGGTCACGGCAAAAACTGGACGCACTTCTTGTACACACTGGACAAACTCTTTCGGAGTATCAGGGTTTCGGATGAGAACTCATCTGTTACACGGGCACTTCAATGTTTTTTAAACCTATTGAACTCCGGACTTCTTTTGTGTTCAGTATGCAACATTCAAAGCGACGTTATCAATTTCCAACATGTTCTGACATCATTTGTTGTTTTTCGGTCATTTACCTAATTGTTTAGTAAATGACCGTGAAGTTGAAAATCACTACAAAATGAATTCTGAAAATGTTGAAACTTGGCATGGTATCATCATTTCACCTGCATAGCATGTACGAAAGAGTAGAGACGGTGACGGCAAAAACTGGACGCACTTCCTGTACAAATTGGACAAACTCTTTTGGAGTATCAGGGTTTCAGACAAGAACTCATCTGTTACACGGGCACTTCAATGTTTTTTAAACTTATTTGAACTCCAGACTTCTTTTGTGTTCAGTATGCAGCATTCAAAGCGACGTCATCAATTTCCAACATGTTCTGACATCATTTGTTGTTTTTCGGTCATTTACCTAATTGTTTAGAGAGCTAAATGACCGTGAAATTGAAAATCACTACAAAATGAATTCTGAAAATGTTGAAACTTGGCATGGTATCATCATTTCACCCGCATAGCATGTGCGAAAGAGTAGAGAGGGTCACGGCAAAAACTGGACGCACTTTGTGTACAAACTGGACAAACTCTTTCGGAGTATCAAGGATTCAGACGAGAACTCATCTGTTACACGGG
>NW_021200137.1:0-819 GCF_002162155.2 Triticum dicoccoides
TGTCACACCCTAGCTAGTCATGCATTAGAGTGTTGCATCATGTTTACTCTTTCATCAGAAACTTGAAATGGGGATGACAGAACCCCCAGTCCCCTCTGAAACCAACTAGGGTTTACTAAAATAATTTTCAATGAACCTGAAATGCCCTTCTAAAATGCCCATCATTTTTGTCTTGGTTCAGAACCTCTGCAAAAGTGGTGCACATTTTCCTAGGCCATCCTAGGGTTTTTGAATTAAATCATAACTATTTGAATTTGGGCATTTAAAATTATATAAAATATTTAAATGCTCAAATATCTCCAAACCAAAATGTTTCATGTTGGAAATAATCCAATTATGGACCAGGAGTAGTTTGGTGATTTTTGGAGTTGTCTAGGTATTTTATTTAATTCAACAAAGTTGCAGATATATTAAATAAAAACAGAAATAGAAAAAAAAGGGAAAACCCTACCTGGCGCCACCGCAGGCCCACTAGCCAGCCCACCTGCCGGCCCAGCCCAGCACCGCTCCAGCGAGCTGCTTGCCGGCCAGGCAGGCAGGCAGGTGCCCGACGGCGACCGCGGCGTGCGCCACGCACCTGCTCGCCGCCTCGCCGCTCCCCTCGCCAGGTGACGACGTGGATCGGTCTCTCTCTCTCCCCCGAACCCCCCAGACACCCCCTCTCCTCTCCAGCTCCTCCCCCTCGCACGCCCCAGCCATGGCCGACGCCACCATCGCCGCACCACCGTCGTAGCCGTGCTCCCCGTCGTCTCCACGCCGTCTCACCGTGTCCAGGAGCTTCGCCGCTGTCCACTTCATCGAGCAGCCGAGCCCCGAGCG
>NW_021200138.1:0-1342 GCF_002162155.2 Triticum dicoccoides
TGCCGCCGTCTCCCCCGACCCGATCTCTCTCCCCGCCCTCTGTAAGCACTCTCCCCTTCCGATCCCTCTTGTTTGCTTAGTATGAACCCTAGCTATTTAGTGCTAGTTAGTATGAACCCTAGGCTATTTTTAGTGCTAGTTAGTATGAACCCTAGGCTATTTTTAGTGCTAGTTAGTGCTAGTTAGTGCTAGTTAGTATGAACCCTAGGCTATTTTTAGTGCTAGTTAGTGCTAGTTAGTTAGAACTAGGTACTAATTAGCTAGGTACTAGTTTATTTTTATTTATAGTAAGTTTATTTTCAGTAAGAACTAATTGAATTAATAAAACTAGTTAGTAAGAACTTGTTGCTATTTTTTTAGTTAAAGCAATTTTTCCCGCGTCGACGTGGACGATGCCTATCCCGCATCCTCGTCGTCGAGTCGGTGGAGGACGACACCTGCTTGACCGGATGGGCCATGTCCGGGACTGGGCTTCGCCGGGGTGGTACTGGGAGGCGCTACCTACCGGGGGCGCAGGTTGGTGAGGAGCCAGCCTGTTGTTGACCCGAATCTTCTTTGGTGGCGGTCGCCTGGGCCAGTGACGGTCCAGAGGCTCGAGGACCCCGCGGAGGTGGTGCGTCACCGTGTCAGTGAGGAGGATGCGCACGTCCGTCGCTACTTGTTTGCGTTGGAGCACAGGTTCTCCAATACCTGGCAGGTTCTTCAGGGATCTCACTGGAGCTATGATCCCGTGATGGTTCCTTCTCTGTGGGTGTCCACCGCCCACGCCGATACCCGTCGTGTGCTAGGGTTTTATTTGTATTAGTGATGTTATATGTATGACACTATTTGGGATGTATTAGTGATAATATTCGACGATGTACGAACACGCATGAGATGATTTACTTTTGCTTATTCAATGCATGCTAATTTGAGTTCTATAAGATATTTTGAAATGTATATCTTGTGTTGCTCAAATAGGATATGTGCTTGCCCAAGTGGCCGGTCATGTTGGGAAAACTTTGTTTTTACCACTCTAGCTTTTGACCACTTTGCTTATGCCACTCTAGAATTTGACTTTTCACTTTTGCCACTCTTAGTTTTTGACAATACATCACAATTGCTATTCTGTGGCAAAAGCAATAATTTTTTAGTGGCAATTGTGATAATTGTCAAAATCTAAGAGTGGCAAAAGTGAAATGAAAAACTATTGCTTTTGCCACGAAATGGTATTTGTGATGTATTGTCAAAAGCTAAGAGTGGCAAAAGTGAAATGTCAAATTCTAGAGTGGCATAACCAAAGTGGGCAAAAGTTAGAGTGGCAAAAACAAAGTTTTCTCGGTCATGTTTGCAGGTTACACCT
>NW_021200139.1:0-1278 GCF_002162155.2 Triticum dicoccoides
TGTGTCACATGGTGGAGGTGATGTAGTCCTGACAACAACGGATGTGGTTGTCATAGTATGCCTAGTAGTTGAAGGAACAATCATATCAACTCTTGGAATGTGCACCGTGCGCTTGTTCTCCTCGTGGCCAACACGTCGTTTTATTTCCTGTTCAGCTTTGCAAGCAAGATGAAACAAATGGTCCATAGGATAACACTCTTCATGAATTAGTATCTCTTGAATATCACGGTTTAATCCTCCCCAAAATCTATCCATAAAATCATCTTCACTTTCTTCTAAAGAGGAATGCAACAAGGTAGTTTGTAAATCATCATAATATTTTGTTACAGTTTCACTACCTTGTTTTAAGTGTTGCAACTTTTTAATCATGTCACGAGTATAATAAGCAGGGACGAAAGTATGTCGCATGGCAAGTTTCAAATCATCCCAAGTAGTAGGTATATAATCAGGGTGTAACTGACAATATTCACTCCACCAAACCAAAGCATAACCAGTGAAAGAACCAACCGCAACCTTAACCTTTTTATGTTCATCGAAATTATGGGAAGCAAATATATTTTTTATGTCGAACTCCCATTCAATATATAAAGCAGGTTTAAAACGGCCATTAAATGGTGGTATAGATACATTAACCTGATCATGTGCATTTGGATGTTTGTGCACCTCTCATGACGGTTGTGGTATTTGCAAAGGTGGTGGCACGTCTCCCGCGATCGACGAAGCCCATGAATTGACTCTGGATCCTGTCATGATTAGTAGAACAAGAAACAAAGGTGGAGACGATCTTTCGATGAGATGGCAACTATCGATTTGGTGGAGACGACTTTGACGATCCGACTACAAACGTGCACGACGTTGCGCCTTAGCAATCGCTAAACCAATCTCCAGAGGTTATTGACCACGCCGGTGCACGATCAACCTGACCACGAAGGTCTATTCCTGCAAGCAATCGAAGAACGAGCAAGAATATGATAAAAGCAATCTGAATATTGCAAATATGTATGAAGTATTGATAAAGGTGGGGATCCGGAAGCGGTCTTGGTCTGGTCGTTGGACACAAACGAAGTACACGAAGTTGCAATGGCTAACTTTTAACTAAACAAATCCCAAGCAAAAAGCTACTAGATGGATCTACTTATATAGGAGCAAGGGGTGGCGGCCAAGGAGGTGGGAGGACGTCCCAAGGCAGCCTAAAACTAAATCTAGGTCGTACAAGGCCAATGGGCCCAAGTGGAGGTGATGTAACACCTTTGGACTTGTAGTTTGACTCGGATTCTG
>NW_021200140.1:0-635 GCF_002162155.2 Triticum dicoccoides
AAAAAAAATTAGGGTTAGTTCATCATATCCGAACCAATCTGAGCCTTTGCATAATCTTTTTAGGGTTTTGCTTTGTTGAATTTGCGGTTGCATCGTCGGTCTAATTGCTGGTCTTAGAGTCTAGTCTTTTAGAGTTTCGAGTTCTGGTCATAAGTTGTCACGCCGCCGCCGCACCATCATCATCGCCCTGCCATCTACCACCACCGCTCCGAATTCGTATCCATATACCACCACCAATCCGTGCCCATATACCACCACCGATCCATATCCATATACTACCACCGCTACCACCACCGCTGCCATATACCACCACCATATATCCACCACCAATCCGAGTTCCTTGCTTATTAGGTTTGTTTTCGGGATCCATCTAGATTCCGGTTCGTGTTTCCTTGCCGGAGTAGGTTTCGGGAAAAAAAAAAAGAGTCGGGTAGCCACGCTCCGTTTAGGCCCAAAATTTTTCGAAAACGCATTTTTCGAAAAAATTTCTGGCTATCCTATTTTTAGGTGTTTCTGAGTGTTTTGAGACAGGTGCCATTATTGGAATTTTTTTTTGACCCGTTTCCAGTTTTTGGGTCCGGGCAGTCAAAAAAAAAATTTGGTCAAAAAAATTTCGTGCCCATCCTGTCAGTTTG
>NW_021200141.1:0-1467 GCF_002162155.2 Triticum dicoccoides
GATGTGTCACATGGTGGAGGTGATGTAGTCCTGACAACAACGGATGTGGTTGTCATAGTATGCCTAGTAGTTGAAGGAACAATCATATCAACTCTTGGAATGTGCACCGTGCGCTTGTTCTCCTCGTGGCCAACACGTCGTTTTATTTCCTGTTCAGCTTTGCAAGCAAGATGAAACAAATGGTCCATAGGATAACACTCTTCATGAATTAGTATCTCTTGAATATCACGGTTTAATCCTCCCCAAAATCTATCCATAAAATCATCTTCACTTTCTTCTAAAGAGGAATGCAACAAGGTAGTTTGTAAATCATCATAATATTTTGTTACAGTTTCACTACCTTGTTTTAAGTGTTGCAACTTCTTAATCATGTCACGAGTATAATAAGTAGGGACGAAAGTATGTCGCATGGCAAGTTTCAAATCATCCCAAGTAGTAGGTATATAATCAGGGTGTAACAGACAATATTCACTCCACGAAACCAAAGCATAACCAGTGAAAGAACCAACCTTAACCTTAACCTTTTTATGTTCATTGAAATTATGGGAAGCAAATATATTTTTTATGTCGAACTCCCATTGAATATATAAAGCAGGTTTAAAACGGCCATTAAATGGTGGTATAGATACATTAACCTGATCATGTGCATTTGGATGTTTGTGCACCTCTCGTGACGGTTGTGGTATGTGCAAAGGTGGTGGCACGTCTCCCGCGATCGACAAAGCCCATGAATTGACTCTGGATCCTGTCATGATTAGTAGAACAAGAAACAAAACCCAAAAATAATGTTCCTATAACTACTAGGATGTGGTGGTAAAACGCTCACAGTAAAGCAAATATCAATGTCTTACAAGTTCTTCACATGCAGCAGGCGGTGATCGGCAACCAGCGGTGTCAAGTAACTCCGAATATTGAGTAAAGCGATTGCCAGGGGAGCGTACGTATACACGGTGTAGAAATATGTGGAGCTGGGTTGGCTGTATATGATAGCAAAAGATTAGCAATAATCAATTCAAAGATGCAATGTTGAATAAACGCTCAACGACGGTACTGTGCTGGTCCTAGGCTAGACCGGACTAGAGACGCGAGCCTAGAACACTAATGAGGTCACGGCGTAGCACAACTAGCATCAATGAAGGATACTAAGTAGCTCTTGACAGCAAGATATAAGTGAAGATCACAACGGCAGTGAAGATAATGATGAAAAACAACTGCCAAGCAAGATATACAACAACTCTCTCTCCAACTTTCCTCTTGAAAAGTTTGAGACAATTTTCTGATAAATTCTTTCAAAGAATGCTACTAACTCAAGCTTTCCAATGCAAAAAGAATCACTCAATTCCGAGTTGATATGAGGAGTCAAAGAATTCTAAAACTGGCCTGAAAAATTGGAACAAGTTGTGTTCACGAACTTCGGAGGGCAAAAATACCTATTTAGAAGCCGATTTTGAGGTGTCAAATATTGAA
>NW_021200142.1:0-1186 GCF_002162155.2 Triticum dicoccoides
AATGCTGTTCGGAGTCCCGGATGAGATCCCGGACGTCACGAGGAGTTCCGGAATGGTCCGGAGGTAAAGATTTATATATAGGAAGTCCTGTTTCGGCCATCGGGACAAGTTTCGGGGTCATCGGTATTGTACCGGGACCACCGGAAGGGTCCCGGGGGCCCACCGGGTGGGGCCACCTGCCCCGGGGGGCCACATGGGCTGTAGGGGGTGCGCCTTGGCCTACATGGGCCAAGGGCACCAGCCCCAAGAGGCCCATGCGCCAAGAGAAGGAAAAAAAGGGAGAGTCCTAAAGGGGGAAGGCACCTCCGAGGTGCCTTGGGGAGGATGGACTCCTCCCCATCCTTAGCCGCACCCCTTCCTTGGAGGAGGGGGCAAGGCTGCGCCTCCCCCCTCTCCCTTGGCCCTATATATAGTGGGGAAAAGGAGGAGCAATCATACCCAAGGCCTTTGGTTGCCTCCCTCTCCCTCCCGTGACACATCTCCTCTCCCGTAGGTGCTCGGTGAAGCCCTGCAGGATTGCCACGCTCCTCCATCACCACCACGCCGTTGTGCTGCTGTTGGATGGAGTCTTCCTCAAACTCTCCCTCTCTCCTTGCTGGATCAAGGCGTGGGAGACGTCACCGGGCTGTACGTGTGTTGAACGCGGAGGTGCCGTCCGTTCGGCACTTGATCATCGGTGATCTGAATCACGACGAGTACGACTCCATCAACCCCGTTCACTTGAACGCTTCCGCTTAGCGATTAACAAGGGTATGTAGATGCAAACTCTCCTCTCCTTTCTACTCGTTGCTGGTCTCTCCATAGATAGATCTTGGTGATTCGTAGGAAAATTTTGAATTTCTGCTACGTTCCCCAACAGTGGCATCATGAGCTAGGTCTATTGCGTAGATTCTTTGCACGAGTAGAACACAAAGTAGTTGTGGGCGTTGATGTTGTTCAATATGCTTACCGTTACTAGTCCAATCTTGTTTCGACGGTATTGTGGGATGAAGCGGCCCGGACCGACCTTACACGTACTCTTACGTGAGACAGGTTCCACCGATTGACATGCACTTGGTGCATAAGGTGGCTAGCGGGTGCCAGTCTCTCCCACTTTAGTCGGAACGGATTCGATGAAAAGGGTCCTTATGAAGGGTAAATAGCAATTGGCATATCACGTTGTGGTCTTGCGTAGGTAAGAAACGTT
>NW_021200143.1:0-788 GCF_002162155.2 Triticum dicoccoides
GAAGTGGACGGCGGCGGAGCTCCTGGACACGGTGGCACGGCGTGGGGTGGACGGAGGGCGTGGCTACGGCGAGGGGGTGGCGGCGACGGCGTCGGCCATGGCTGGGGCGTGCGAGGGGGAGGAGCTGGAGAGGAGAGGGGGTGTCTGGGGGGTTCGGGGAAGAGAGGGAGGCCGGTTCACGGCGTTAGCCGGGCGAGGGAGGCGGCGAGGCGGCGAGCAGGTGCGTGGCACCCATGCGGTGCTCGCCGTCGAGCACCTGCCTGCCTGCCTGGCCGGCAAGCAGCTCGCTGGCGCGGTGCTGGGCTGGGCCGGCAGGTGGGCCAGGTGGTGGGCGCCAGGTAAGCCTTTTCTATTTTCCTCTGTTTTCTGTTTTTTAATTCTTCTGCAACTTTGTTGAATTAAAAAAAATACTTAGGCAACTCCAAAAATCACCAAACTACTCCTGGTCCATAGTTGGATTATTTCCAACATGAAACATTTTAGTTTGGAGTTATTTGAGCATTTAAATATTTTATATAATTTTAAATGCCCAAATTCAAATATTTATGATTTAATTCAAAAACCCTAAGCTGGCCTAGAAAAATGTGCACCACTTTTGGCAGAGGTTCTGAACCAAGACAAAAATGATGGGCATTTTAGAAGGGCATTTCAGGTTCATTGAAAATTATTTTTAGTAGCCCTAGTTGGTTTCAGAGGGGGCTGGGGGTTCTGTCATCCCCATTTCAGGTTTCTGGTGAAAGAATAAACATGATGCAACACTCTAATGCATAACTAGCTAGGGTGTGACA
>NW_021200144.1:0-1292 GCF_002162155.2 Triticum dicoccoides
CGGCGCGGCGCGACCCTTTGGGGGCGCGGCTGCGGCTGCTTGGCTGTGCCCCGGCGGATCCGGGTGGCGGAGGCTGCGGGCCGGCGCGGCAGCGGCCATGGTCGGCGGCGGCAAGGTGCAGGTGGCTGGTCTCCGCGACGGCGCCACTAGCCCTGCTCGACGCGTCCCGTGCGATGGCTGGCCTTGTCTGGCAGCCATCCAGCAGCTGCTGCACTGCGCTGGCCGGTGCTTCCCTACATCGACAGTGACAATACGTGGTTTCCCTCTCGGTGCTGGTGGTCCTCTCTGGCGATCTGCTTCCCCATCTCCTGTTTGCTCTGCTTCGGCGGTTTTGGGGTTCTGGTCTTGGGCCGGGCGAAATCCCTGCGCGGCGATGGCCTGCGCTGACAACGGCGACACCTGAGGGTGCCGTTACCTCCATGGAGGCGCTGTCATGGCCCAGACTGGACCCTCTCCTCGGGCACCGGGGGAAACCCTTGGTCCAGTTCCCTGGACAAGGCAGCGACGGCGTCTCAGCGCCGTTCCTTTCTTGAAAGCGCTGCTTGGGTCGCACTTGGAGTCCCCTATGCGTCAGCTGGAGATGGTGGCCTCCCCGGTCTTTCCGGCGAGGTTTGCTGGTAATGCGATGCTGTGATGAGGGCTGCAGCATGGAGCGTGGGCGTCCGGGGCGCAATGTATGCCGGCGCCGGCACGTCCAAGACGATGGCTTCGCTAGTTTTGGCTGGGTCCTGCCATCCACCTGCCGTCTCCTAGGCACATATGGGTGGAAGGTACGTTGGCCCGGTCAGCCCTGGAGATGCAGTCTTCTTCGGAGGCGCCTGGCAACGGCTGTGACGCGGCCTTGAGGCTCTGTGTCTAGCTACCTTGCCATTCATGGTTGGAGGCTGGACAAGGCTAGACCTTTCGTTGTTGCGGTCTGTAGTTGGTAGCACCTCCTCACCTGCTTGTCTGGTGAGGACGATGGTGTGTGTGCGTGTGTCCCTCCTCCCGGGAGGTTGTACCTGTACTGCTGTTCTCTTCCTGTTCAATGAAATGAAACGCAAACTCTTTTGCGTTTTCTCGAAAAAAACTCTATCTGATTGCCTACATATATCTATCTCCTTGTCTACATTTCATACTGATTATTCTCTGAACTGATTAAACTCGCATCATTTCAAAACTGATTATTGACTACTTATCTTCTACCTGATTGCCTACAAAACCAAGGCAAAAACAGACAGTGTTGCCCCCCCCCCCCCTTCCTATTCTGAATTCCACACTATTGCCCTCTCTCCCTATGCCTGCGTTCCTAG
>NW_021200145.1:0-869 GCF_002162155.2 Triticum dicoccoides
CATTCGCAGTTTCACAGTTCAAATTGGTTCATACTTGCACATGCATGGCTTAATCTTTGAGACAAGCATATGACTACTGGCAGGATCAACCAGGTAGCACGTCCTTGGTGACTACCAGCACGGCCATCGTTCTGCGCTTCCACTTTCGTGGAAACTCAAAGGCAACAGCCGGGCCGGTTGTCGCTCTTGAGCGGCACAGCTCATCGTCCTTGAGGATCGGCGCAGAGAGTTGCGTATCCTACCACGTAACTGTGGAGAGGTAGAGGCAACTCCTGTTCCGGTTGTTCTCAGTTCGGAGAGCTTTGGGTCGGGTCGAGGCAACCGAAAGGGCCACGACCCTTTATCGTGAGCAGCATCCGAGACCAAAAGCGGGAGCGAGGTTGCCTTGATAGCAACGGGCACGTAATGTGCCAACGAACGAGGCAACGCCGCAAGCGCTATTTGGCCGCAGCGGCACACCCAATGGGCGTCCGCCGCGAGGCAACAATTATCCGAAGCACCACTTCCCGTAGGTCGGGTACTAGCACGCAAGCACTATTAATCCAGCGAGTAAAAGCCACACGAGGGACGGGACACGGCGCCGGTAGTCGGCCGCAGTACAACGGGGGATCTACCGGCAGACACGGGTCCAAAGCTACTCATGCGCTTAGTAGCCAACAAGCGGTCAAACCAACCAAGCCTCCGCCCGTGCATAGCACGGGAGGATCACTTGCACGAAGGCGTCCTGCAAGGCCAAATCACGCGTGTCACACCAGCAGCAATAAAGATACGGATGCAACGATTTTCCAAAGGCAACTTTATCGGGACATCGGTGCAACGTTGTCGGACGGTCTTATCGTGCACGAAACGGGCTACTTTCCTGTTTCCCG
>NW_021200146.1:0-841 GCF_002162155.2 Triticum dicoccoides
ATATCTATGGACTTTGTTTTAGGTTTACCTCGAACAAAGAAGGGGAGGGATAGCATATTTGTTGTCGTGGATAGATTCTCGAAAATGGCACACTTTATACCATGTCATAAAAGCGATGATGCTGTTAATGTTGCTGATTTGTTCTTTCGTGAAATTATTCGCTTGCATGGTGTGCCAAATACTATTGTTTCAGATCGTGATACTAAATTTCTTAGCCACTTTTGGAGATGTTTATGGGCTAAGTTGGGGACTAAACTGCTTTTTAGTACTACTTGTCACCCCCAAACTGATGGACAAACTGAAGTAGTCAATAGAACGTTGTCTACTATGCTTAGGGCTGTTTTGAAGAATAATAAGAAAATCTGGGAGGAATGCTTGCCTCATATTGAATTTGCTTATAATCGTTCATTGTATTCTACTACTAAGATGTGCCCTTTTGAAGTTGTGTATGGTTTCCTACCTCGTGCACCTATTGATTTGTTGCTTCTTCCATCTTCGGAGAAGGTTAATTTTGATGCTAAACAACGTGCTGAATTGATTTTAAAAATGCATGAGTTAACTAAGGAAAACATTGAGCGTATGAATGCTAAATATAAACTTGCTGGAGATAAGGGTAGAAAACATGTTGTGTTTGCACCTGGAGATCTTGTTTGGTTACATTTGCGTAAGGATAGATTTCCTGATTTGCGCAAATCAAAGCTAATGCCACGTGCTGATGGTCCCTTTAAGGTGTTAGAGAAAATAAATGATAATGCATATAAACTTGAGCTGCCTGCAGATTTTGGGGTTAGTCCCACTTTTAACATTGCGGATTTGAAGCCTTATTTGGGTGAGGAAGATG
>NW_021200147.1:0-615 GCF_002162155.2 Triticum dicoccoides
GGGCATTAGTCCCGGTTGGTGCCACCAACCCGGGACCAAAGGCCCCCTTTAGTCCCGGTTGGTGCCACCAACCGGGACCAAAGTCCTTGTGCTGCCCCGCGCCAAATGTTTAGTCCCACCTCGCTAGTTGAGAGGGAGCCGCACCAGTTTATAAGGTGCGGTGCGGCTCCCCTCTCGAGCTCCTCTCTAAAGCAGGCTTTCGGGCCTAACTCTGCCATCTGTGCCTGTGGGCCTACTGGGCCTTCCACGGGCCTGAATCCTGGCCCATAGGGTTTCTAGTCGTCTTCAGGCCGTGGGGGCCCAGTAGGTGGCATTTTTTTTGTTTTTTTGTTTTATTTGTTGCTTTATTTAGTTTATTTTGGTTTTGGTTTATTTTTCTTTTGGTTTTTTGCTTTATTTTTTAATTCTTTTTGCTTTTAGTTTTAGAAAAATTATAAACTTTCTGTTAGTGCCATTAGTTTTCAAATCTGAAAACTCTTTTTTTGTTTTCTTTGTTGCTTTATTTATTTTATTTTGTTTCTACTTACAACAAAATACTTATTGCTGCTATTTTTTTTTTCAGTTTTTGTTCTGTTTTCTGCATTATTTAGTTTTTGTTGTTTATTTCTTTATTTT
>NW_021200148.1:0-1403 GCF_002162155.2 Triticum dicoccoides
CTAAGTCACGACTCAATCCTCATGGTTTATATATGCCTTTGCCTGTACCTAGTGTTCCTTGGGAGGATATATCTATGGACTTTATTTTAGGTTTACCTCGAACAAAGAAGGGGAGGGATAGCATATTTGTTGTCGTGGATAGATTCTCGAAAATGGCACACTTTATACCATGTCATAAAAGCGATGATGCTGTTAATGTTGCTGATTTGTTCTTTCGTGAAATTATTCGCTTGCATGGTGTGCCAAATACTATTGTTTCAGATCGTGATACTAAATTTCTTAGCCACTTTTGGAGATGTGTATGGGCTAAGTTGGGGACTAAACTGCTTTTTAGTACTACTTGTCACCCCCAAACTGATGGACAAACTGAAGTAGTCAATAGAACGTTGTCTACTATGCTTAGGGCTGTTTTGAAGAATAATAAGAAAATATGGGAGGAATGCTTGCCTCATATTGAATTTGCTTATAATCGTTCATTGCATTCTACTACTAAGATGTGCCCTTTTGAAGTTGTGTATGGTTTCCTACCTCGTGCACCTATTGATTTGTTGCCTCTTCCATCTTCGGAGAAGGTTAATTTTGATGCTAAACAACATGCTGAATTGATTTTAAAAATGCATGAGTTAACTAAGGAAAACATTGAGCGCATGAATGCTAAATACAAACTTGCTGGAGATAAGGGTAGAAAACATGTTGTGTTTGCACCTGGAGATCTTGTTTGGTTACATTTGCGTAAGGATAGATTTCCTGATTTGCGCAAATCAAAGCTAATGCCACGTGCTGATGGTCCCTTTAAGGTGTTAGAGAAAATAAATGATAATGCATATAAACTTGAGCTGCCTGCAGATTTTGGGGTTAGTCCCACTTTTAACATTGCAGATTTGAAGCCTTATTTGGGTGAGGAAGATGAACTTCCGTCGAGGACGACTTCATTTCAAGAAGGGGAGGATGATGAGGACATCAATACAATTGCTACACCCACAGCCCCTGCTGCTATACATACTGGACCAATTACTAGAGCTCGTGCACGCCAACTAAATTACCAGTTACTTTCGTTTCTTGGTAATGATTCTAATGTTCATGAGAATATGATGCTGCCTAAATTGGATACATTTGTTTTGCTTACAAATGAAGGGCCTAGCTTGGAGAAGGATGAACATTGGAGCAAGAACAAGCATGGAGATGATGGCATGCGCAAGGGGAACAAGAACGGAGTTACAAGTGATGATTTCAGGACTTTGAAGCCACCATAATGGGTGCATGAAGCCTTGGACGAAATATACAAGATGCCACTTCATAAATTTCGTCCCGAGGCTATTTTAGGTGCTGCGTCACCTTATTATTGGGCCAGGCCCATGTAATTTCGAAATACATAAGTATAGGCTATTTTTAGAGTCCGTATG
>NW_021200149.1:0-981 GCF_002162155.2 Triticum dicoccoides
AATACTTACGGATCTGAATGTGACAGACCCGTTGACTAAGATTCTCTCACAAGCAAAACATGATCGCACCTTAGTACTCCTTGGGTGTTAATCACATAGCGATGTGAACTAGATGACTGAATCTAGTAAAACCCTTTGGGTGTTGATCACATATCGATGTGAACTATGGGTGTTAATCACATGGTGATGTGAACTATTGCTGTTAAATCACATGGCGATGTGAACTAGATTATTGACTCTAGTGCAAGTGGGAGACTGAAGGAAATATGCCCTAGAGGCAATAATAAAGTTATTATTTATTTCCTTATTTCATGATAAATGTTTATTATTCATGCTAGAATTGTATTAACCGGAAACATAATACATGTGTGAATACATAGACAAACAAAGTGTCACTAGTATGCCTCTACTTGACTAGCTCGTTAATCAAAGATGGTTACGTTTCCTAACCATGAACAATGAGTTGTTATTTGATTAACGAGGTCACATCATTAGTAGAATGATCTGATTGACATGACCCATTCCATTAGCTTAGCACCTGATCGTTTAGTATGTTGCTATTGCTTTCTTCATGACTTATACATATTCCTATGACTATGAGATTATGCAACTCCCGTTTACCGGAGGAACACTTTGGGTACTACCAAATGTCACAACGTAACTGGGTGATTATAAAGGAGTACTACAGGTGTCTCCAATGGTCGATGTTGGGTTGGCGTATTTCGAGATTAGGATTTGTCACTCCGATTGTCGGAGAGGTATCTCTGGGCCCTCTCGGTAATACACATCACATAAGCCTTGCAAGCATTACAACTAATATGTTAGTTGTGAGATGATGTATTACGGAACGAGTAAAGAGACTTGCCGGTAACGAGATTGAACTAGGTATTGGATACCGATGATCGAATCTCGGGCAAGTAACATACCGATGACAAAGGGAACAACGTATGTTGTTATGCGGTCTGACCGATAAAGATCTTC
>NW_021200150.1:0-2385 GCF_002162155.2 Triticum dicoccoides
AGGGTTAGAGTAACATAGGTAGATACCGTATCATGTTAAATGCAATGCTACTTTGTGTCATGCATGACAATAAATAAGGTCATTTATGATACTACTATATGATATCATGCACTCTGAAGATAGTATCATATACTAGTATCATAATGATACTAATATATGATACTCCCCACTATAAGTAGCCTTATATATTTACCATCATGCAAACCGCCGCGATGAAGGTAACTCTCCTAGCATCAAGCTGACCAGTTTGTCGTTGGTCTTGACCAACCTCTGCAATGGTGCCATGCCCTTTTCAAGCAAGGATAGAGTCGCGATGGGCTCCTAGTCCAAGTTAGCGGAGAACACCATAATCGAGAACCTAAACATGCTCCCACGGAAGACGCCGACCGCAACGAGGCCGAGTGCCAAGCCTATTCTTTTACGCATGTAAGTTATCAGCAAATTGATTAATTACAACTACTAGGAGAATGCCCGTGCGTTGCTACGGGCAAAAACTGGATGACGGTGCATTGCCATGTATTAATAGAAATATACACATTTATCAAATTATTATTTTAATTCAGAAATACGTGTTAAGCATGATGGCATCTGGTTTCATCAAATAGCGACAAATTCAAACTCGCTTCGGCTTCTTTCAATATTGGAAAAGGCTTTCACCCCACTTTATATATAAAGCAACAACCACACATTACAACCATCACCATAACAAAGAAGGAAAATAAGAGAAACGAAAATCGACATGATACAAACACTACGAAACAACAAGCGACGACCTCCGATCATGCCATGGATGCAGCCGTGACAAGGGAGCAATTCACCACCGGAGGAAGGCCACGCTCCATCAACTCCCAAGGGCCAACCCCTGTATGCGAGACTGAAAAGGAGAAGTTGAAGTTCGATCGCATGTTAGGATATCAAAAAACCGTTGTACCAAATTGCAAAGATGGCAACACAAAGCACGGTACCACAATGGGAATGTTGGAAAGGAAGGCTGAGAATGCAATATCTGACAAGGGATTTGAGCAGCTACTGAAAATAATGAAGAAAAAGCTTCTAAAGGATAATGAATTGTCTGACAGTATGTACAGGACAAAGAAGGTTCTCTGCCCTCTAGGATTAGAGGTGCAGAAGATACATGCATGCCCTAATGACTGCATCCTCTACCGCGGTGAGTATGTGGAATTGAACGTATGCCCGGTATGCGGTGCATTGAGGTATAAGATCAGACAAGATGACCCTGGTGATGTGGAGGGCGAGCGCCCCAAGAAGAGGGTTTCTGCCAAAGTGATGTGGTATGCTCCTATAATACCATCGTTGAAACGTCTGTTCAGAAACAAAGAGCATAAAAGATCGATGGCACAAAGAAGACCGTAAGAAAAACAAAATGTTGAGAGCACCCGCTGATGGTCGCAGTGGAGAAAACTCGAGAGAAGGTGACGTGACTTTGCAGGTGACGCAAGGAACATATGGTTTGGTTTAAGCGCGAATGGCATTAATCCTTTTGGGGAGCAGAGCAGCAATCATAGCACCTGGCCCGTGACTCTATCTATCTATAACCTTACTCCTTGGTTGTGCATGAAGTGGAAATTCTTTATAATGTCAGTGCTCATCCAATGCCCTAAGCAACCCGGCAACAACGTTGATGTGTAACTAAGGCCATTAGTTGAAGAACTTTTGCAACTGTGGAATGGAGAAGGTGTACGTGTGTGGGATGAGGAATTTCACCTTCATGCGTTGCTGTTTGTAACCATCAATGATTGGCCTCCTCTTAGTATCCTTTCAGAATAGACAAATAAGGGACACCACACATGAACGCACTGTTTTGATCATATCGAAAGTATATATTTGGACAAATGCAGGAAGAATGTGTACCTGGGACATCGTCTATTTCTTTCGACCAACCATCAATGTCGAAAGAAGGGCAAACATTTCAAAGGCGAGTCCAATCACCGGAAGAAGCCCGATTCAAGAAATGTCTACCAAATAGGATCGGACAAAAACTATCTTGTCGAGAACCAAGTACGAGAAAATTAGTAGGGTATTTGATCTTACCACATAAGACATCAACATCTCTGACAATTCCAAGTGGAGAAATAGTATTTCTATCGGTGAGCTTAATTGTGACATCAATATCTTCAATCTCAGCGGGTGCAATATCATTCATGACTTCTTGATATAAAATAAAGGAATAGCACTTATGCTAGCACCCACATCACATAAACCATGAAAGCAATGATCTCCAATTTTCACATAAATAACAGGCATGGCAACTACGGGTCTATTTTTATTCTTAGTCTCTGGACTAGCAATTCTAGATGCATTCGCTCAAAAAGAAATAACATGTTCATCTAATTCATCAACTAAAAGATCTTTAACTAAAGCAAT
>NW_021200151.1:0-2385 GCF_002162155.2 Triticum dicoccoides
AGGGTTAGAGTAACATAGGTAGATACCGTATCATGTTAAATGCAATGCTACTTTGTGTCATGCATGACAATAAATAAGGTCATTTATGATACTACTATATGATATCATGCACTCTGAAGATAGTATCATATACTAGTATCATAATGATACTAATATATGATACTCCCCACTATAAGTAGCCTTATATATTTACCATCATGCAAACCGCCGCGATGAAGGTAACTCTCCTAGCATCAAGCTGACCAGTTTGTCGTTGGTCTTGACCAACCTCTGCAATGGTGCCATGCCCTTTTCAAGCAAGGATAGAGTCGCGATGGGCTCCTAGTCCAAGTTAGCGGAGAACACCATAATCGAGAACCTAAACATGCTCCCACGGAAGACGCCGACCGCAACGAGGCCGAGTGCCAAGCCTATTCTTTTACGCATGTAAGTTATCAGCAAATTGATTAATTACAACTACTAGGAGAATGCCCGTGCGTTGCTACGGGCAAAAACTGGATGACGGTGCATTGCCATGTATTAATAGAAATATACACATTTATCAAATTATTATTTTAATTCAGAAATACGTGTTAAGCATGATGGCATCTGGTTTCATCAAATAGCGACAAATTCAAACTCGCTTCGGCTTCTTTCAATATTGGAAAAGGCTTTCACCCCACTTTATATATAAAGCAACAACCACACATTACAACCATCACCATAACAAAGAAGGAAAATAAGAGAAACGAAAATCGACATGATACAAACACTACGAAACAACAAGCGACGACCTCCGATCATGCCATGGATGCAGCCGTGACAAGGGAGCAATTCACCACCGGAGGAAGGCCACGCTCCATCAACTCCCAAGGGCCAACCCCTGTATGCGAGACTGAAAAGGAGAAGTTGAAGTTCGATCGCATGTTAGGATATCAAAAAACCGTTGTACCAAATTGCAAAGATGGCAACACAAAGCACGGTACCACAATGGGAATGCTGGAAAGGAAGGCTGAGAATGCAATATCTGACAAGGGATTTGAGCAGCTACTGAAAATAATGAAGAAAAAGCTTCTAAAGGATAATGAATTGTCTGACAGTATGTACAGGACAAAGAAGGTTCTCTGCCCTCTAGGATTAGAGGTGCAGAAGATACATGCATGCCCTAATGACTGTATCCTCTACCGCGGTGAGTATGTGGAATTGAACGTATGCCCAGTATGCGGTGCATTGAGGTATAAGATCAGACAAGATGACCCTGGTGATGTTGAGGGCGAGCGCCCCAAGAAGAGGGTTTCTGCCAAAGTGATGTGGTATGCTCCTATAATACCATCGTTGAAACGTCTGTTCAGAAACAAAGAGCATAAAAGATCGATGGCACAAAGAAGACCGTAAGAAAAACAAAATGTTGAGAGCACCCGCTGATGGTCGCAGTGGAGAAAAATCGAGAGAAGGTGACGTGACTTTGCAGGTGACGCAAGGAACATATGGTTTGGTTTAAGCGCGAATGACATTAATCCTTTTGGGGAGCAGAGCAGCAATCATAGCACCTGGCCCGTGACTCTATCTATCTATAACCTTACTCCTTGGTTGTGCATGAAGTGGAAATTCTTTATAATGTCAGTGCTCATCCAATGCCCTAAGCAACCCGGCAACAACGTTGATGTGTAACTAAGGCCATTAGTTGAAGAACTTTTGCAACTGTGGAATGGAGAAGGTGTACGTGTGTGGGATGAGGAATTTCACCTTCATGCGTTGCTGTTTGTAACCATCAATGATTGGCCTCCTCTTAGTATCCTTTCAGAATAGACAAATAAGGGACACCACACATGAACGCACTGTTTTGATCATATCGAAAGTATATATTTGGACAAATGCAGGAAGAATGTGTACCTGGGACATCGTCTATTTCTTTCGACCAACCATCAATGTCGAAAGAAGGGCAAACATTTCAAAGGCGAGTCCAATCACCGGAAGAAGCCCGATTCAAGAAATGTCTACCAAATAGGATCGGACAAAAACTATCTTGTCGAGAACCAAGTACGAGAAAATTAGTAGGGTATTTGATCTTACCACATAAGACATCAACATCTCTGACAATTCCAAGTGGAGAAATAGTATTTCTATCGGTGAGCTTAATTGTGACATCAATATCTTCAATCTCAGCGGGTGCAATATCATTCATGACTTCTTGATATAAAATAAAGGAATAGCACTTATGCTAGCACCCACATCACATAAACCATGAAAGCAATGATCTCCAATTTTCACATAAATAACAGGCATGGCAACTACGGGTCTATTTTTATTCTTAGTCTCTGGACTAGCAATTCTAGATGCATTCGCTCAAAAAGAAATAACATGTTCATCTAATTCATCAACTAAAAGATCTTTAACTAAAGCAAT
>NW_021200152.1:0-1617 GCF_002162155.2 Triticum dicoccoides
ACTCGACCGAGATGATAGGCGTCGAGTGCCCTATTCCCCTCCGAGGGGTGGGTCTTACGCTCCTCGGCAGCCAGATGATAGGCGTCAGTACAGTACAGGGCGTAGGGTTCCAGTTGACCCCAGAGAGCCAGGCTTTGACGCGCGATCCATTATCGTGCAAGGGTTGGTCGACCGGAACAGAGCCCATCGAGGCGCACTCGACAGAGATGTGCCCACGAGCAGTCGAGTTCATGTTTCTGGTCCTGAATGTTTCAGCAGAGCTATCAGAGCCGCAGTTATCCCCCCCAATTTCAGGCTGGCAACAGGAGTCAGCAAGTTCACTGGTGAGTCTAAGCCTGAAACTTGGCTTGAAGACTACCGAGTGGCAGTTCAGATCGGTGGTGGGAACGACGAGGTGGCCATGAAGCATTTGCCCCTCATGTTGGAAGGTTCTGCCAGGGCATGGTTGACTCAATTGCCTCCTAGCAGCATTTACACTTGGGAACATCTGTCCCGAGTGTTCGTCAGAACGTTCGAAGGGACTTGCAAGCGACCAGCGGGATTGACAGAGTTGCAAGTCTGCGTGCAGAAAACCAATGAGACTCTCAGAGAGTATATTCAGAGGTGGATCACTTTGCACCACACTGTGGAAAATGTCTCTGACCATCAGGCAGTATGCGCCTTCAAAGATGGTGTCAAGAACAGAGAACTGAGTTTGAAATTTGGTCGAACTGGTGACATGACCTTGAGTCGGATGATGGAGATTGCTACCAAGTACGCCAACGGCGAAGAAGAAGACTGACTCCGAAGCGGCAAGCACAAGCCGAGTCAGTCGGAAAAAGGAAACACCAGTCGGAAACAGAAGCGGAAGGCTGAACCGGCAGCTCCTGGAGAGGCTCTGGCCGTGACTCAAGGAAAGTCTAAGGGGAAACCAAAAGGATCCTGGAACCCCAAGAAGGTGAAGGATAAAGAAGGGAACGACGTGATGGATATGCCGTGCCACATCCACACGAAGAAAGATGAAGAGGGGAATATCATTTACCCAAAGCACACCACTCGCCAGTGTCGACTCCTGATCCAGCAGTTTCAGGGAAAACAGTCTAAGGACAAGGAGAAGGAGCCGGACAAGGTCGAAGACAAAGAGGACAGTGAGGGAGGATATCCGCATATCAACTCCACTCTGATGATCTTCGCAGATGTGGAAAGCAGAAGTCGACTGAAAGTGATTAACCGAGAGGTTAACATGGTTGCCCCAGCAAAGGCAAATTATCTGAAGTGGTCTCAAACACCCATCACATTCGACCAATCTGATCACCCGACTCATATTGCCACCCCTGGGAGGCAAGCTTTGGTGGTCGATCCAGTTGTCGAAGGCACTCGACTGACAAAGGTGCTGATGGATGGTGGAAGTGGGCTGAATCTGTTATATGCAGACACGTTGAAAGGTATGGGCATTCCGATGTCCCGACTGAGCACTAGTAACATGAGCTTCCATGGAGTTATACCAGGGAAGAAGGCCGAGTCACTCGGCCAGATAGCTTTGGACGTAGTGTTTGGCGATTCAAAGCATTTTCGCAAAGAAAAGTTGACGTTTGAGGTCGTGGATTTTCAAAGTGCATATCATGCCATTTTGGGGAG
>NW_021200153.1:0-2127 GCF_002162155.2 Triticum dicoccoides
TTCACAAGAAGACCAGGCACATCAAGCGTCGTTTCAACTCCATTCGTGAAAATGTTCAAGATGGAGACATAGATATTTGCAAAGTACATACGGATCTGAATGTCGCAGATTCGTTGACTAAACCTCTTCCGCGAGCAAAACATGATCAACACCAGAACTCTATGTGTGTTCGATTCATCACAATGTAACTAGATTATTGACTCTAGTGCAAGTGGGAGACTGTTGGAAATATGCCCTAGAGGAAATAATAAAATGATTATTATTATATTTCCTTGTTCATGATAATTGTCTGTTATTAATGC
Organism: Triticum dicoccoides; assembly: GCF_002162155.2. Classification (NCBI taxonomy): domain Eukaryota; kingdom Viridiplantae; phylum Streptophyta; class Magnoliopsida; order Poales; family Poaceae; genus Triticum; species Triticum dicoccoides. The sequence continues at coordinate 303 of NW_021200153.1, forward strand.
TATAATTGTGTTATCCGGAAATCGTAATACATGTGTGAATACATAGACCACAACATGTCCCTAGTGAGCCTCTAGTTGACTAGCTCGTTGATCAACTGATAGTCATGGTTTCCTGACTATGGACATTGGATGTCATTGATAACAGGATCACATCATTAGGAGAATGATGTGATGGACAAGACCCAATCCTAAGCTTAGCACAACATCGTTTAGTTCATTTGCTAGAGCTTTTCCAATGTCAAGTATCTTTTCCTTAGACCATGATATCATGTAACTCCCGGATACCGTAGGAGTGCATTGGGTGTACCAAACGTCACAACATAACTGGGTGACTATAAAGGTATACTACGGGTATCCTCGAAAGTATCTGTTGGGTTGACACAGATCGAGACTGGGATTTGTCACACCGTATGACGGAGAGGTATCTCTGGGACCACTCGGTAATGCATCATCATAATGAGATCAATGTGACCAAGTGTTTGGTCATGGGATCATGCATTACAGTACGAGTAAAGTGACTTGCCGGTAATGAGATTGAACGAGGTATTGGGATACCAACGATCGAATCTCGGGCAAGTAACATACCGATTGACAAAGGGAATTGTATACGGGGTTACTCGAATCCTTGACATCGTGGTTCATCCGATGAGATCATCGTGGAACATGTGGGAGCCAACATGGGTATCCAGATCCCGCTGTTGGTTATTGACTGGAGAGTCGTCTCGGTCATGTCTGCATGTCTCCCGAACCCGTAGGGTCTACACACTTAAGGTCCGGTGACGCTAGGGTTGTAGAGATATTAGTATGCGGAAACCCGAAAGTTTTTCGGAGTCCCGGATGAGATCCCGGATGTCACGAGTAGTTCCGGAATGGTCCAGAGGTAAAGAATTCTATATAGGAAGTCCAGTTTCGGCCACCGGGAAAGTTTCAGGGGTCACCGGTATTGTACCGGGACCACCGGAAGGGTCCCGGGGGTCCACCGGGTGGGGCCACCTATCCCGGAGGGCCACGTGGGCTGAAAGGGGAAGGGAACCAGCCCCTGGTAGGCTGGTGCGCCCCCCTTGGGCCTCCCCTGCGCCTAGGGTTGGAAACCCTAGGGGTGGGGGGGCGCCCCACTTGACTTGGGGGGCAAGTCCCCCCCCTAGGCCGCCACCCCCCTTGGAGATGGGATCTCCAGGGCCGGCGCACCCCCTAGGCCCCCTATATAAAGAGGGGGGGAGGAAGGGCAGCCGACCCCAAGTCCCTGGCGCCTCCCTCTCCCCTCGTACCACATCTCCCTCTCGCTGAGCTTGGCGAAGCCCTGCCGAGATCGCTGCTGCTTCCACCACCACGCCGTCCTGCTGCTAGATCTCCATCAACCTCTCCTTCCCCTTGCTGGATCAAGAAGGAGGAGACGTCTTCCCCAAACGTACGTGTGTTGAACATGGAGGTGCTGTCCATTCAGCACTAGGATCATCGGTGATTTGGATCACGACGAGTACGACTCCGTCAACCCCGTTCTCTTGAACGCTTCGGCTCACGATCTACAAGGGTATGTAGATGCACTCCTCTCTCTCGTTGCTAGATGAACTCCATAGATTGATCTTGGTGAAGTATAGAAATTTTTTATTTTCTGCAAAGTTCCCCAACACCCGCTTCATGTGCATGCCTTTAAAGTAGGGGTCGACGAGTTTACGCTCGTTGAACTCGGCCTTGTTGCGGTCCCAATACGTCTCGATGCTCTGACTCATGCCGGTGACCGGGTCGAGGCAGACGACCTTCCACGCTTCGGCGAGGCACTCTTCTTCCCTGGACGCCCATTTGATGCGTGGCTCGCCGTGCTTGG
>NW_021200154.1:0-909 GCF_002162155.2 Triticum dicoccoides
CAACGTCATGGCTGATGCGCTAAGTCGTAAATCTTATTGTAACAACCTAATGTTACAACAAAGTCAACCGCTTCTCCATGAGGAATTTCGGAAGCTTAACCTTCACATTGTTCCTCAAGGTTTTCTTTCCACCTTGGTGGCGAAACCTACCCTTACGGACCAGATCGTCAAGGCACAGAAGGTAGATCCGGGAATCTCCCGCATCAAGAGAAACATCAAGAAAGGAATTGCGAATTGTTTCTCCATTAATGATCAAGGGGTCGTATACTTCGGGAATCGACTAGTGGTTCCCAAAGTGCGAAACCTGAGGCGATTGATCCTTAAGGAGGCTCATGAATCTCCTCTCACCATTCATCCCGGTAGTACTAAGATGTATCAGGACCTATGCCAGAGGTTCTGGTGGACTAGGATGAAGAGAGAAATTGCTCAGTATGTTGCTAACTGCGACGTTTGCCGTCGTGTAAAAGCAGAACATCAACGGCCTGCTGGCACCCTTCAACCCTTAGCTATTCCTGAATGGAAATGGGATAAAATTGGTATGGATTTCATTACCGGTTTTCCCAGGACCAAGAGAGGGAATAATGCTATCTTCGTCGTTGTCGATCGTCTTTCCAAAGTAGCCCATTTCCTACCTGTTCGTGAGAGTATAACCGCTAGTCAATTGGCAGACTTATACATCTCCCGGATAGTGTCTCTCCATGGTGTTCCTTTGGAAATTAACTCGGATCGAGGAAGTATTTTCACCTCTCGATTTTGGGAAAGTTTCCAAAATGCTATGGGAACCCGTCTCTCCTTTAGCACCGCTTTCCACCCTCAGTCGAGTGGTCAAGTGGAACGCGTCAACCAGATTCTAGAAGACATGCTTCGAGCCTCTGTTATCTCATTCGGAATGGATTGGGAGAAGTGCCT
>NW_021200155.1:0-1130 GCF_002162155.2 Triticum dicoccoides
TTAAAATATAGCGGCAATAGTAGCCGGTCTAACGTCGGACGTTTTCGGTCTCCGGAAACCGTGCCGGGCTGCATCTCTCCCCTCTTCTCTCAGACCAACCCGCTCTTCACAATCCGCCAGACCCAACCTAACCTCTCTCGTCAGCCTGCAGCCCTCCTCGCGCGCGCGTCCGAAACTGTCCCGAACCCGACCCGGGCAGTCGTACCGTTGTGTCCAGATCATCCCCTAACGTCTACAAAACATCTCCGTTTTGTTAATTGGGCTCCCTAGCCTATTTTTTTTCCCGACCGTCCGATTTCGAACGGAGGGACGAAATAGCCCCTAACCAAATCCAGCACTATGTATTTATAGTCCAATCCTAGGCAGCAACCCTAAATTTTAGGCCCCTGTCCCATCCTACCCATCGCCGCCGCCACCACTCCTCCTGCCTCCTCCTCCTTGGGATCTACTCCCAATCCACCTGCCCAACCGGAGCCGGCAACCACCTCCTCCTCTCGATCCCCTCGCAATCAGCCTCCTCCCCTCGATCCATGAGATCCTCAGCTCCTCGGCCACCGGCGACCGAACCCGCAGCTGGCAAGATGAGCCCCGTGCCGTCCTTTCCCTTCCTTCTCTTGTTTTGCTCTCTGTCTCTCAAATCCCTCTCTCGTCTCTGCCTCGTCTCGCAGGAAGCCAGGGAGCAGCGCTCCGAGCCAGCAGCCCGCCGCCCGGATCTCCTTCCTCGCCGGCCCTCCCTGCAGCCGCTGCCGCGCCATGGACGCCCGACCTCGCTGCGCCCCGGCCTCGTCCCTGCCTCCCGCCGGTGGAGCGACGCCGTGCCCGAGCCCCGCTGCCTCCTCTGCCCCGTGCCCTCTCCCTCGGTGCCCCTGTTCTCCTCCTCTCACATCTCTCTCTCGCTCTTGTGCTGCACAGGGAGCAACAGCCGTCGCCCGCCTCCCTCTGCCGTCGCCGGGAACGGAGCTCCTCCGCCCCAGCGCCGCTCCCTCCCCGCGCTAAGCCCCCTGCGACGAGTCGCCGCCCTGCCTTCGCGCCAAGTCCCGCCGTCCGTCGCCTGAACCTGCGGCTGCTGCTTCTGTTCTTCAGATGCGAGAGCAGCGCCTCGTCGAAGCCGTTGACCGCGCCAGGCCCAG
>NW_021200156.1:0-1088 GCF_002162155.2 Triticum dicoccoides
TGATGGTCCCTTTAAGGTGTTAGAGAAAATAAATGATAATGCATATAAACTTGAGCTGCCTGCAGATTTTGGGGTTAGTCCCACTTTTAACATTGCAGATTTGAAGCCTTATTTGGGTGAGGAAGATGAGTTTCCGTCGAGGACGACTTCATTTCAAGAAGGGGAGGATGATGAGGACATCAATACCATTGTTACACCCACAGCCCCTACTGCTACATATACGGGACCAATTACTAGAGCTCGCGCACGCCAATTAAATTATCAGGTACTTTCGTTTCTTGGTAATGATTCTAATGTTCATGAGAATATGATGCTGCCTAAATTGGATACATTTGTTTTGCTTACAAATGAAGGGCCTAGCTTGGAGAAGGATGAACATTGGAGCAAGAACAAGCATGGAGATGATGGCATGTGCAAGGGGAACAAGAACGGAGTTACAAGTGATGATTTCAGGACTTTGAAGCCACCATAATGGGTGCATGAAGCCTTGGACGAAATATACAAGATGCCACTTCATAAATTTCGTCCCGAGGCTATTTTAGGTGCTGCGTCACCTTATTATTGGGCCAGGCCCATGTAATTTCGAAATACATAGGTATAGGCTATTTTTAGAGTCCGTATGTGTGGGGAAACAAGAGATAGGGTTGATTTCGGACCCCTCCACCAAGGGCCACGAAATTCCCCCTCTCTTCCTCCATATATACAGCCCTTAGGGCACCTTTTAGACTTTGGGTTTTGTTTAGATTAAAAGTTCGCCATAGTTGCAACTTCGCGTACTTCGTTTGTGTTCAACGACCAGACAAAGGCGTCACAGAACCCCACCTTGATCAATAAAGCTTTCATCTTATATTCGCAATATCCAGATTGCAATCTTAGTTTCTTGCTTGTTCTTCGTTTGCTCGCAGGAAACAGACCCTCGTGGTCAGGTTGATCGTGCTCCGGCGTGGTCAATAACCTCTCGGAGTTGGTTTAGCGATTGCTAAGGCGCGACGTCCTCGCACGTTCGTAGTCGGATCGTCAAAGTCGACTTCCACCAAAGCGAAATCCACCATCTCATCAAAAGACGGGACACCTTTGCCTCTATCACC
>NW_021200157.1:0-1207 GCF_002162155.2 Triticum dicoccoides
TTATGTCGGTAATGAGAGTGGTGTGGTGAACACAATTTGGTAAAGGTATCGATGAGAGGCCATGTAGGAGTACATGGTGGGTTGTTTCATTGAAGCCGACCTTAAGCACTGAGATCTGTATGCGTGATTTAAGATACAGCTACTACCATGCATTGGGCCCTGAAATATGACCCCGCTCGACTTCTTATTCACCCTAGCTCTCTGTCCAGGAGTTGCAAGTAGTTTCTGGTGTTTGTAGCCTACTGGAGGCCGTGGACAGCGCTGACCGTAGGGGTGGGCTGTGATGCGGTAGGTACATGGCACGGTGTACCGAATACCCGTTAGGTATCTCGGGAACCCTGTTCACATCGTTCGGGGCCGTATGGGAAACCTCGGCCGGACTCCCTGCGGATGGAACCTGAATAGGCGATAAACCTGGACTAGAGGCTTAAGTGTTTAGGTAGGTCGTGGTCTACACCCACGTCGGCTTTCGCTTGAAGTCTTCCGAGCACATGTCGTGTGCAGACGCTAAGTGGTGGAAACATGTATGAAGAAGTACACCCCTGCAGGGTTATCATAATCTATTCGAATAGCCGCGTCCGCGGTAAAGGACTACTTGGTTGCCTATACAGTTCATAGACAAGTAAATGGAAACTGTTAAAAGCCTCAAGATAAGCGTGAGTGCCGAGGATGGCTCTTCCGTAGGAAGACGGAGGCGAATCCTCGGTAGTGTATTGAAGTGGTGAGTAGTGGACTCGTGTGCGCAAAACCATTTCAAGTTGGAGTCTCGTAGGATAGTCTAGCCAAGAGTCAAAGCTGGCTTGCTGCAATAACTCCACCAACCCTTCTTGATACTAAGCATGTATGTAGGATCTGATGTAAGTCTTGTTGAGTACCTTTGTACTCATGTTGCTATAATTTACATTTTTACAGAAGACGCTGCAACCCCTTCTGATGGGTTCTATGTAGACGTTGACATCAACGAGTAGGCTGAAAGACCCAGGTGGTGACCCTGAGCTTGTGAAGGACCTTGTAGTATAGCTAGGCTTCCCAAGCCTCTTTTATTTTACTAGTTGTCTGTACTCAGACAAGTTACTTCCGCTGCTGGTTTGTATGACTGTATGACTTGTATGTTGGGTCGTGAGACCCGTGCCTTTGTGTATGTCATGTATGGCTCTCTGAGCCTTAAATAAAGTACTTGTGTCATAGAGTCATGTTGTGATGCTTC
>NW_021200158.1:0-1415 GCF_002162155.2 Triticum dicoccoides
TATAGTTTAAAAAAATTGAATGACCGAGCTTTGAGAAATTGTTGGCTCGGTCAAAATCGGGTGACCCAATTCTAATTGGTGCCTCAATTGAATATGGACTCTTTAAAATTAGGGAGTTTAATGTTATAGATGATTCTAATCGATGCTTCAGGAGGTCCGTTCTGTGGTTCAGTCTACTAGATCCTGCATTGCAGTTTTTTCTTCCCATTTTGCCAACAACTTAAAAGCCTAGCTAATATATTTTTGCAGATTCTCCCATGAACCAATATGCAAGAAATGGAAAGAAGTTGTTCAAAATGAATGTTAGCCTGTGCTCTATTTGCATCAGAAGTTTTTATTAAAGAATTCCTTTGATGATTTACAAAAAGGAACATGGCATAGCAATGGAAAACGGCACGGCAAAGCACACGCTTTCTTCTACTTTGTTTGATACCACCAAATTGCTTTCTCTATGTCCTTGTCCACGTTTTAACTTTGCCAGTCTTCCCTACAAGAGCGTCGACATCAGCTACAGTACATCAAGTATGGCAATGCCGCATAGGAATATTCCACGAAGGGAGCCACTCGGACAACAAACATCAAACTATTTATGTAAGTTATTAATGATTGACTCATTTGAAATGATGTATCAGTCAGTGTTCACACTTTGACATATGTTGATTTATAATGTAAACATTGACACCCAGGTTTCAAGCAATGCCGTGAATCAATCATCCGAAGAAATATATTCAACCAAAAACTTGGCTAGTAAAACGATTGTACTTGGTGAAACACACCACAAGCAAGCGCACAAGATAGACATGAAGACATAGACGATGTACTTTACAGCAGAAGTGCAGAAGAGGAGGCTTTTTTGGAGCAGAAAACATGTCCATTGCACAAGCAAATTAGCAATAGCGCAGCAGCACCACATTGCAATAGTAGTACAACAGGGTTGTAAATTATAAACATAACATAGCAGAGTCAGATAGAACAACACGGATGGATAGAAAGCACTATCATAACGCAGGTCATAAGCTAGTACCAATGCTACTAGTAATAGAAAGACTGATACAACCTTAATGTAAGACGATAGATACAGATGGGTCAAGTGAGCGCTATTCGCAGTTGTGCCACAAGATTGATCCTTTGTGCCGTCTAGTCTTCGTCAAGTAGACTATCTTTGAGAATCACTCGATCACAAGAGCTTCAACAAGAGCATCATCTTGGTCAGGAACGTATGGACGATAGCTATCAGAATCCCTCAGCCTGTCCTCCGGGATAGCAATCTGTATTCCAGTCCAATCAATCTTCTTCCATTGTTCGGCAGCGTATTCGTTCCCCCTTTCCCTGTTGGCGATGAGTTCTTCATCGACCTCGTAGTAGCCCTTGTCCCGCACAGACGCGATGACCTCCTGCCGGTACTCTTCGAAATC
>NW_021200159.1:0-982 GCF_002162155.2 Triticum dicoccoides
AGGTCTGGTTCATCTGGGTGATGGGCTAGAGTGAAATGTTTATGTCGGTAATGAGAGTGGTGTGGTGAACACGATTTGGTAAAGGTATCGATGAGAGGCCATGTAGGAGTACATGGTGGGTTGTTTCATTGAAGCCGACCTTAAGCACTGAGATCTGTATGTGTGATTTAAGAATCAGCTACTACCATGCATTGGGCCCGAAACCAATGGACCCTCTCGGCTTCTTATTCACCCTAGTTCTCCGTCCAGGAGTTGCAAGTAGTTTCTGGTGTTTGTAGCCTACTGGAGGCCGTGGACAGCGCTGACTGTAGGGGTGGGCTGTGATGCGGTAGGTACGTGGCACGGTGTACCGAATACCCGTTAGGTATCTCGGGAACCCAGTTCACATCGTTCGGGGCCGTATGGGAAACCTCGGCCGGACTCCCTGCGGATGGAACCTGGATAGGCGATAAACCTGGACTGGAGGCTTAGGTGATTAGGTAGGTCGTGGCCGACACCCACGTTGGGCTTCCGCTTGAAGGTTGCCGAGTACATGTCGTGTAAACGACGGTAAGTTGTGAGAGCGTGTATGAAGAAGTACACCCCTGCAGGGTTAACATGATCTATTCGAATAGCCGCGTCCGCGGTAAAGGACTACTTGGTTGCCTATACAGTTCATAGACAAGTAAATGGAAACTGTTAAAAGCCTCAAGATAAGTGTGAGTGCCGAGGATGGCTCTTCCGTAGGAAGACGGAGGTGGATCCTCGGTAGTGTATTGAAGTGGTGAGTAGTGGACTCGTGTGCGCAAAACCATTTCAAGTTGGAGTATCGTAGGATAGTCTAGCCAAGAGTCAAAGCTGGCTTGCTGCAATAACTCCACCAACCCTTCTTGATAATATGCATGTATGTAGGATCTGATGTAAGTCTTGCTGAGTACCTTTGTACTCATGTTGCTATAATTTACATTTTTACAGAAGACGCTGCAACCCCTTCTGATGGGTT
>NW_021200160.1:0-1989 GCF_002162155.2 Triticum dicoccoides
CGGATATGTAGATCTCCTACCATTGTAACCGACTCTATGTAACCCTAGCCCTTTCCGGTGTCTATATAAACCGGAGGGTTTTAGTCCGTAGGACGAACAACCATTACAACAATCATACCATAGGCTAGCTTCTAGGGTTTAGCCTCCTTGATCTCGTGGTAGATCCACTCTTGTACTACCCATATCATCAATATCAATCAAGTAGGAGTAGGGTTTTACCTCCATTGAGAGGGCCCGAACCTGGGTAAAAACATCGTGTCCCTTGTCTCCTGTTACCATCCGCCTAGACGCACAGTTCGGGACCCCCTACCAGAGATCCGCCGGTTTTAACACCGACAGCCGTAATTCAGCCCGATTACTTAGCGGACTGTTAACGGGCCAGAAGTGACCATGGGCTGCTTTGATGACAAGTTTAGACTAGGCCATTGACGGGCCGATTTGACAGAGAATGTTGGGCCTTTAGCTGGGCCGGCCCATTATGGTCTGCAGAATCTTGTGGGCCTTTAGCTGCGCCGTCCCATTGTGGTCCACAAAATCTTGTGGGCCTTTAGCTGGGCCGGCCCATTATGGTCCGCTGAATTTTGTGGGCCTTTAGCTGGGCCGGCCCATTATGGTCCGCTAAATCTTATGGGCCTTCGGTTGGGCCGACCCATTTAAACTTTGTGGACCACTTTTGGGCCGGTCCACGTGTCAACATATCATAGGCCCATCTCGACCGTTGGATGAGTGACACCTGTGCCAACGCGGAGCTGACATGTGGATCCGTCAGCCAATGAGAATTTTACACGTGGAAAATCGGCATTGGTCGTGGCTGTTAACGCGTTATCGGATCCAAAATCCGACCCGATAGCTTAACGGCGTTCCGTTACGGTGGATGCCACGTGTGAGTCGCCCTTGACGAAAGCACTTCTGTGACGTGCGATTTAGCGTCATGGAAGTGGACACTTCCGTGATGATAATTTTGGTAATGTCATGGAACACTTCTACGACAGCATAGGTATGACTATGTTGATTCTGTCATAAATTTGTCATGGATGTACATGCATGACAAAAAACACGACCTACTATGACAAACACGTATCATCACGGAAGTGTATTTTTTTGTAGTGGATCCAAAGTTTCCAAATCACGTCTATAGACTCAACAAGGCCCTCTATGGCCTCAAGCAAGCACCTCGGGCATGGTATGATACATTGAAGGAATTCCTCACGAAGAAAGGCTTCCAACCCGGTTCACATGACCCAACTCTTTTCACCAAAGCATATGATGATGAATTATTCGTGTGCCAAATATACGTTGATGATATTATCTTTGGCTGTACTAACCAATGTTACAGTGACGAATTTGCCTATACGATGGGTGAGGAATATCAAATGTCCATGATGGGAGAGTTGAAATTCTTCTTAGGTCTTAAAATTTGTCAACAACACAATGGCATATTCATATCCCAGGAGAAATACCTCAAGGATGTGTTGAGGAAATTTGGCATGCAAGACTGTAAAGGCGTTGTCGGTGTCAAAACCGGCAGATCTCGGGTAGGGGGTCCCGAACTGTGCGTCTAGGCGGATGGTAACAGGAGACAAGGGACACGATGTTTTTACCCAGGTTCGGGCCCTCTGGATGGAGGTAAAACCCTACTCCTGCTTGATTGATATTGATGATATGGGTAGTACAAGAGTAGATCTACCACGAGATCAGAGAGGCTAAACCCTAGAAGCTAGCCTATGGTATGATTGTTGTTTGTCCTACGGATTAAAACCCTCCGGTTTATATAGGCACCAAAGAGGGTTAGGGTTACACAGAGTCGGTTACAATGGTAGGAGATCTACATATCCGTATCGCCAAGCTTGCCTTCCACGCCAAGGAAAGTCCCATCCGGACATGGGACGAAGTCTTCAATCTTGTATCTTCATAGTCCAGGAGTCCGACCGAAGATGATAGTTCGGCTATCCGGACACCCCCTAGTCCGGGACTCCCTCAGTAGCCCCT
>NW_021200161.1:0-1368 GCF_002162155.2 Triticum dicoccoides
AATATCTCACCCAAACTAGCAAATCCTACATCCAGCTGTATCCATCCTTCAACACATAACCAAGAAAAACTTCGGAAACCATCTACCTCAACCTTCGAAAAGCATCCGTTATACAAGTTATGGCGATACTCCCGAACTCCCGCCCCAGTACTGGGTGGCGTCGAGGTTATCTCACCAACGAACTGCATAAAAGAGATTTTCGATGTCGGCGAACATATCTCAAGTATACCAGAATTGCAACGATAAAATTGTGACGACAACACCTCGGAGCTCAACTCCCCGGGACACTGCCACAACCCCTAAAGACAGGAGGCACCAAGAACAATGTTCTCGTCACAAAACCATCGGAACAAAACCAAAATACTCGCGTGATCCTAAAAATTTTTAGTGAAATTTGAGAAGAGAAGAGTCAAAACTCTACGTCAGGATGCCTTACCAGAGCGATGTGGAGACTGGGAAGTAAAAAGAATTCCTAAGCTCTCCGATATATAATTCCTAAATGACTCAAAACATTATTCTAGACACAACTCGGCTGCTAAAAACGATCAAGCAATGGGGGCTCCTAAGGTCGGGGAAGGCTCTGATTACCAACTTGTAACGCCCTCGATGCGGCTATAGCTCCCACGTGTCGAGGCACGACTTAGAGGCATAACCGCATTGAAAGCAATGTCGCAAGTCAGGCAATCATTACAACATCCCATGTAATATATAATAAAAGGGGGAGATAACATAGTTGGCTTACACTCGCCACGTCACATCAGAGTACATAAATAACATCCAACATACAAATCACTCATGGCCCGACTACGGTGCCAAAATAGAAAAGACCCCCAACATGCGACAAGGCCCTGAATCGATTACCCCAACTAGGCACCACTACTGATCATCCGGAAAAGACACATAGTAGCGCTGAGAGTCCTCGTCGAACTCCCACTTGAGCTCGTAATCGTCAACTGGAGCAGAAACACCTGGACCTGCATCTGGAGTTGTAGTATCTGTGAGCCACAGGGACTCAGCAATCTCACACCCACGCGATCAAGACTATTTAAGCTCATAGGAATGGATAAGGCAAATATATGTGGAGCTGCAGCAAGCGACTAGCATATGTGGTGGCTAACTTATACGCAAAAGAGAGCGAGAAGAGAAGGCGAAGCACGAGCGAGAAGCTAAAGGAACATCCTGCGCAAGCATAACTCCAACACCGTGTCCACTTCCCGGACTCCGCCGAGAAGGGGCCATCACGGTAACACACACGGTTGATTCATTTTAATTAAGTTAAGTTAAAGTTATCTACAACCGGACATTAACAAATTCCCATCTGCCCATAACCGCGGGCACGGCTTTCGAAAGATCAATCCCTGCAGGGGG
>NW_021200162.1:0-1579 GCF_002162155.2 Triticum dicoccoides
AAGCAGGGGAGGTCCGGGGCACCGGGAACCACGGCGACGGAGAGGATCCTGCCAGAAAGAGGTCGGGGACGGCGCGAAGATGGGGTCGTCGGAGCGGCGCAGCAGCTCGGGGCTGATCCTGGCGTTGGAGCAGCAGGACTTGGCCGGCAGCAAGGTGTCGCAGAGGAGCAGGAGAAGGGGAGGCGTCGTGTGGAGGAGCGTTGGGGCGACGCTCGCCAGGGCGGCGATGGCGAGGAGGGGAAGAAGGCGCGGCGGCGGTCATGGCCTCGGCGAAGGGGTCGGGTGCGGGACTCCTGCCGGTGTGGATGACGACGGCTGCGACACGGGGCGGCACTGGAGGGTGGCCGGAGCCGGGCGCGGCAGAGCTCCTGGTGGTGGTGGTCGACGCCGGCGGGCGCGCTTGCTGGAAGGAGGCGGTAGCACGAGCAGGGAATGCAGGAGTGGCCAGGGGATCGAGAGATGGGATCGGGCTGCGTGCGGGTGTGGCGGCGGGCACGGGAACGAGAGGAAGAGATGTTGCGAGGGGATCGGGCTAGGGTTAGGAGATTTAGGTGAGCTGGGGAGAATGGATGGGCCGGCCTGGCTGCAGGTTGCAAGGTTGGGCTCTCTCTCTCTAAAGAAAAAAAACAATACAGAGAAATAAGAGAAAGGAAAAGAGAGAAGAGAAAGGTTAGAGGAAGAATTTGGGCCTGCGGGTAATTTTCCCGGACTCGCAAAAATATGCTCGTTCCAAGAAAATAGAAAGAGGCATGATTGAAAGATTTAGATTCAAACTCATTTGAATTTAATTCAAATGATTTGAAAAGTAAGTGAGGGTTGGGAAGGTCCAAAAATGTTCGGATTTTTGGTGGAGATCCGGAAAATGATGAAATAATTTATGGGCAAGTTGGAGACCAAACTTGAAGCAGAAAAGGAACGAAATTATTTTGCAAGTGTGTTATGGTTAATTCCAAATAATTGGAATATTTACTATAGCTCTCTAAATATCGAGAGGATATGTTTTAAAGAGAATCACCATGTGAATTCCCTCGATTTAAATGGATCAAAGATCCATGCCATTTATTTAGTTGAGTTTTTAAAATTAAATGGCATGATGGCATGATGACATGATGCAATGCAAAAATAAAAGAGCAAGCATAAATGAAACACACGGAGGTCACAAAATATGGAAGTCTTCTGGATCGTCGGTCTCGGGGCGTTACAACACTCCACCACTACAAGAGGATCTCGTCCCGAGATTTAGGATGGCACCGGAGAGAAACGGAAGAGGAAGAGAGGAGGTAAAACTAAGTTGCTTCTTTGACGAACGAGTGAAACCACGAACCTTGAGAGGTTGAGCAATTTAAAAGAAAGAGTACAACAGAGATGAACGAGATTGCAAACGATCCATTAGAAAAAAGGAACAAGGAACATTACGAGAACTTGAAGATTGCAAAGACACGAACCAAGAGTTTAATGGACAAGATAGAATTCGAAACCACTCCGGTTAAAACAAGATGAGAGGGGAAGAATTTGGGCAGCACTCCGGTTGAACATGGAAGGAATTGAACATGAACTTGACAAGATGAGAAGATACTTG
>NW_021200163.1:0-1224 GCF_002162155.2 Triticum dicoccoides
CGGCAGCGCGCAGGGAGGGAGGGGCAGCCGGTCGGCGGCAGCAGCTCGCTGGTAGGGAGGGGCGACCGGCTGGTGGTGGCAGCGCGTGGGGAGGGAGGGGCAGCCAGCCGGTGGCGGCAGCTCGCTGGTAGGGAGGCGGCCGGCCGGTGGCGGCAGCTCGCTGGTAGGGAGGGGCGGCCGGCCGGTGGCGGCAACGTGCGGGTAGGGTGGGGCGAGCGGCCGGCGGCGGCATCGCGTTGCGTCGGGTGGGTGGTATGTCCAGATTCAACCGGGGCCTATATATATATATATGGGGAGGGGGCACCACACAAGGACACAACATTGTCTTAGCCGTGTGCGACGCCCCCGTCCACCATTTACTCCCTCCGTCATATTTTCGTAGTGCTTAGGCGAAGCCCTGGGAGAATCACATTACCGTCACCATCACCACACCGTCGTGCTGCCGGAACTCATCTACTACCTTACCATCTTGCTGGATCAAGAAGGTGGAGGACGTCACCGAGCTGAACGTGTGCAGAATGCGGAGGTGTCGTACGCTCGGTACTACATCGGTTGGATCGCGAAGAAAGTTTGACTACATCAACCGTGTTGTGAAACGCTTCCGCTTACGGTCTACGAGGGTGAGGGAGTCCTGGATTAGGGGGTGTTTGGGTAGCCGGACTATACCTTCAGCCGGACTCCAGGACTATGAAGATACAAGATTGAAGACTTCGTCCCGTGTCCGAATGGGACTTTCCTTGGCATGGAAGGCAAGCTTGGCGATGCGGATATTCAAGATCTCCTACCATTGTAACCGACTCTGTGTAACCCTAACCCTATCCGGTGTCTATATAAACCGGAGGGTTCTAGTCCGTAGGACGACTTCATTATACAACAATCATACCATAGGCTAGCTTCTAGGGTTTAGCCTCCTTGATCTCATGGTAGATCTACTCTTGTATTACCCATATCATCAATATTAATCAAGCAGGAGTAGGGTTTTACCTCCATCGAGAGGGCCCGAACCTGGGTAAAAACATCGTGTCCCTTGTTTCCTGTTACCATCCGCCTAGACGCACAGTTCGGGACCCCCTACCCGAGATCTGCCGGTTTTGACACCGACATTGGTGCTTTAATTGAGAGTTCATATGTGTTGTCACTTTTAGGCCCGATGGCTCCTTTGATCATCAACGACGATGCGGTCCAGGGTGAGACTTTTCTCCCCGGACAGATCTTCGTCTTCGG
>NW_021200164.1:0-820 GCF_002162155.2 Triticum dicoccoides
ACCACAACGTGATTTTGTCAACTTCTATTTACCCTTCATAAGGGCCCTGTTCATCGATTCCGCTCCAACTAAAGTGGGAGAGACAGACACCCGCCAGCCACCTTATGCAACTAGTGCATGTCAGTCGGTGGAACCGGTCTCACGTAAGCGTACGTGTAAGGTTGGTCCGGGCCGCTTCATCCCACAATACCGTTGAGCAAGAAAAGACTAGTAGAGGCAAGTAAGATGACAAAATCCACGCCCACAACAAAATTGTGTTCTACTCGTGCAAAGAGAACTACGCATAGACCTAGCTCATGATGCCACTGTTGGGGAACGTTGCAGAAAATTAAAATTTTTCCTACGGTTTCACCAAGATCCATCTATGAGTTCATCTAAGCAACGAGTCAAGGGAGAGAGTTTGCATCTACATATCACTTGTAGATCGCGTGCGGAAGCTTGCAAGGTGATGATGTAGTCGAACTCAACGTGATTCGAATCACCGATGACCAAGTGCTGAACGGACAGCACCTCCGCGTTCAACACACGTACGGGACGGGAGACGTCTCCTCCTTCTTGATCCAGCAAGGGGGAAGGAGAGGTTGAGGAAGACAGCTCCACCGGCAGCACGACGGCGTGGTGATGGTGGAGAGGCAGTACTCCGACAGGGCTTCGCCAAGCACACAACGGAGGAGGAGAGGTGTTGGGGAGGGGAGGGCTGCGCCTTGGAGGGTGGTGCGGCTGCCCTCCCCTCACCCCTCTATTTATAGGGGGAAGGGAGAAGGGGGCCGGCCCCCTAGAACCCATCTAGGGGGGGGGTGCGGCGGCCTAGGGGAGAGGG
>NW_021200165.1:0-1647 GCF_002162155.2 Triticum dicoccoides
GAAGCTATAAAACAAATACAAGATGTAGTGATAAATTATGTGCAGTTTTAGCTTACAACACGAAGTGATACTTTCGAAGATTGCCGGAGCTTGACACTTTCACCACACAACTACGTAAAAATCTTTGTATGTAGTAAAAGCATACCAGATTAGTAGCTCATACTCACTTGTGAATCCCACTATCAATAATGGACACTGCTCATAATTTGCATGCCTCATTATAAGAAGATGGTAGACGGCCGAGATAGTAATACTTTACTAGATCATTGATGGTGCGCGTTGCCGCGCCCATCCATTTTATCAATAAAATGATAAGCATTTATTAAATTATGTATAAATATGGATAACAATGCACCCAGCTCATTTCATTTAGAAAGAACGGTCTAAATATTTGAAAATAGCTATATGGTAATCTCTGTAATAGAATATGAACAATGCAAACTTGATGCATTCAGATGGTGGTTGTGAATCAAATCTGAAGAAACACATTTGCAAAACACGGTGTAGTCATTTGATACAAGCTTTAGCAAAGCACATAATATGAAACAAATTGAAATTAGTGTGTTACATGCCTCCAAAAATTTCGTGCAGCCTTTTGTCACCCTACACGTACCACCACTGGCATCATCATCTCTCCCTACATCAACGCCATCTCAATCAGAATCGTTCATTGTTTCTCCATCTATGTTGTCTATCCCAAGTTGATACCTAGTTTTTCATTCAAGAACATACAGAAGCAAGTCTTTCTTCTTTTGTTATTCATTCATAAGCATCAGGATTAGAAATCTCCAGGATAAAGTCTCAGTCAGAAACAACATTAAGATTGTTAAGTGCAGATTAAGTTAAATATAATTGAACTGCAAAAGGACACGAACAATGCAAGATTTACCATGTGATAGTTTCCTAACTGGAAAAATGCAATGGGAAACACAGATAACAAACTAACGATAATATTTAAAATGAGAAAGGAACACTTGCAAGTGTATATCCTTTTAAGGTAAGCCTAACTATATAATGATATTACGGCAACTATTTTTTTCTAGTCAAAGTAGCAGTTTCCAGGAAATAAGCCAGCTTACCCCTCTTGGGGTGATTCCTAATAGTAGTTACTCCTTTCTATAAAAATATAGGACATTTTGCCATTCAAATTGAATTACAAAAACGTCTTACATTTTGGTACAGAGGTAGTACACACTGCATCATAGGCAATTCGAAGGCAAGGATTTACTAGAGATATTAGTCTAAACCTCTTTTTCATAGTTGATAGTTAAGTCATTTTCTCATGTGAGGTAATAATAATAATAATAATAATAATAATATACATAAGAAAGATTGAGTTTAGTCTTTTTAACAAGTCTTGGAGCTCCTCAATTGCCTGAAATGGGCCAAAAACAGCAAACGAACAACTAAAAGCATGCAGATGCCAATCAATATCACCTTCAGGAAATGCATGTTACATGATCATTGAGTCCAATAAGAGTTAAAACCGTACATTTGGCATGTTTGTAGTTACCATATATCTATTAAACCTTAAATGGACTAACAATGCTTGAGAAAGTGGTAGAATTGTGATATGATTCTAAGAGGGGTTAGTGTATAACTTCATGCAAATTCACCTACCCCATACACACATAACTGTGAAGATTT
>NW_021200166.1:0-2192 GCF_002162155.2 Triticum dicoccoides
GTCTGCGGTGAAGCGCATCTTGCGCTACATTCGCTTCACGTTGTCCTATGGTTTGCACATTCGACCGAACCCCTCTGGGGTCATTTCGGCGTATTCTGATGCGGATTGGGCTGGCAGTCCGGATGACAGGCGATCCACGTGGGGCTATGCTGTGTTCTTTGGTTCTACCTTGATCGCCTGGAGTGCTCGGAAACAGGCTACTGTTTCGCGTAGCAGTACTGAAGCTGAGTATAAGGCTGTGGCTAATGCAACTGCAGAAATTATCTGGGCACAGTCTTTGCTTCAGGAATTGGGTATATCTCAATCACAGTCTCCTATTCTTTGGTGTGATAACATCGGTGCTACATACCTATCTGCTAATCTGGTATTCCATGCCCGAACGAAACACATCGAAGTGGACTATCATTTTGTACAGGAACGGGTTTCTCAGAAGCAACTACAGATCAAGTTCATCTCTTTCAAGGATCAACTTGCAGACATCTTCACCAAGCCATTACCTCTTCCACAGTTCGAGACTTGTCAACGCAATCTTACCCTTCTAGATTCTTTAGGAAGTGGCTAAGATTGAGGGAGGGTGTTAGATTGTATAGCTTCTGTAGTTGCATACGTATATGTACGTATGATGTAATGTTGTACCCCTTCATTATAGATATGAGATAGGCCATCCCTAGAGGGTTGAGCCGGTTCCCCCAAACCTATTGTCTTACACCTTGTTATGGCTGTGTCCGCATCCTCGCCGTCAGGCTGCAGAGCCCATGGTGGGCATGTTGATGTTCAGATCGAAAAGAAGACGACTGAGAGGCATGTCTATGTCTTCGTACGGCAATCGGAGACCTACGCCGAGATGAACCCTAACCCCTCGTCCAGGAAAAGGGGTGCAACAACTGCGGGATATTTCAGGACACCTAAGGCTTCCGGTGGAAAGCACCTTCCGACGCATGAACCTCCAGATTGCAAGAAGCCACCTAACGGAATTGTGAGTCTGACACCCTCGTCTCTCTCGGGCGCAAGCAAAACAAGCTACCCGAGTAGTTTAAGTCGCTAGCTATCTAGTGTGTTGCTTTGGTAATTGTACATAGATTCATGCAAGCACAAGCCTATCGGTCTAGTGCATCGATTATAGTATCTCGGTTGGATGCAAATACTACTCCCTCTGTCCCATAATATGAGTGCTTAGTGTAAAAACGCTCTTATATTATGGGACAGAGGGAGTAATTCCCAACTATATATTTTTTGAGATGATTATGGCTATGTCTGTAAAAACTATACCAAATCGCTACATGATACATTGCTTCACCTGATGATGATGCAGACGTATTTCATTTTTCCGGTCAACCGCACAAACTAAACTGATAACTTTTTGTTCATAAGGTTTGGTGCCAATTTTTTTGTCATTATTTTTGTTGTCATTCTACATAAACCGAAATTCAACAAAGCCGAATAAACTGAACCTCATTAACCATATAAATTGAACGCCCACCCTACTTGTGTGTGTCATGCCGATGGGTGTCGGGTTGCCTTGTGGGGCGGTTCCACCGGTTGGTATTATTCAAATCAGCAGGAGCTTTCCAATTCGGCTCTGGATGTTGCTGGTCCTGGTCGTTTAGCGTATTTTTGGATGCATGCTCCGCTTTTCATCGCCGTGGAATGTAGTCGACTTTGGCGCCCCTTTGTTTGCGTCATGCTGGGTGGGCATAGGGTTGTCACATGATGACACCAGCCTGGTGTTGGTACACGTAATAGAAAAAAAATCTCCCAGCGATCACCCAGGAACAATATAAAGATGCATATAGGGTCTGGATCAACGATCCTTACCGACTCCGGAGTTGCAACAGAAGTAGGCGAGTCTGTGTAGATTATACTTGGAGTCCCTCGAACCGTTGATGATAATTATTGTCGGAGAATTAGAACCACACCGGGCTTCTAATAATGAGGATTAGGCCTAGCTCTAATCGGTAACTAGGACCAACTAGAACTAGAACTAGATGAACTAGCGGAGGCTCCAAAAACTGTGTATAGAAAAGGGCAAATACCTCAAGTATATATAGGTTAGGAGGAGAGGAGGGACGGCCGACACCATGCCGGAAGGAGGCGGTCCTCCGAAACGAGGTCATGGGCGCAAGACGCGATCGTGCCTTCGTCATGTTCCATCGTCTTCACTTCATCTCGCCCGCCGTCAAAACCACCTCCGC
>NW_021200167.1:0-519 GCF_002162155.2 Triticum dicoccoides
ATGTCATGCTGACGTCAGCAGTCAGCGTTGACCGTTGACCTGGTCAACCTGACATGTGGGTCCCGTGGGACCCACCTGTCATACACTGTTAGTTTAATTAGGGTTTAGGTTAATTGATCAGGTTAATTAAACTCAACTAGTTAATTAAATTAATTAAACCGGATTAATTAACTTAATTAATTCATTAGATAATTAAGTAATTAATAATTAATTTTATTAAATCATTTATTTATTTATTATTTTTATTTCTAATTCCTCTTTTTTTTTAATAAAACATTATGGGCATGGGGCCCATCTGTCATAGGCCCCAGGGGCCAAACGGGCAAACGGGCACGGGTGTGGGCACCCGTCGAGGCTAACCCGGGTGCGGCGGACGGAGCCCAGGGGCGCCGGACGCGGGCGCCGACTGACCGAGGCCGCAGTTCGCGGCGGCGGCGAGCGCAGGGGACGGCGTCGCGCGGACGCGTGCCCGAGGCCACCAGGGGAGGCGGGCTCCGGTGAGCCGTGGAGCAGCGGTGG
>NW_021200168.1:0-820 GCF_002162155.2 Triticum dicoccoides
TTGGGGTTCAACAACTATGAAAATCGCTTCGGGACCCCAAAACGGTGAGTAATAGTCCATGAAATGGGACAGAATTGGCCAATAATGTGAGTGTCGATGATGGACATGTAAACGCACCCCGAGGATCGTCAATCATGGAAATCACTTTGGGACCCCAAAACGCTGAGTAATAGTGCACGAAATGGACCAGAATCGGCCAAAATTGTGAGTGTTGATTACCGACACGTAAACGCACCCCGGGGTTCGTTAAGCGTGGAAATCACTTCGGGACTCGAAAATGGTGAGTAATAGTCCAAGAGACGGACCAGAGTTGGCCAAATTTGTGAGTGTTGATGACCAACATGTAAACGCACCCCGGGGTTCGACAACCATGGAAATTGCTTCGAGACCCCAAAATTGAGTAATACTCCGAGAAACGGGTCAGAATCGAGAAAAACCGTGAGTGTTGATGAACGACACGCAAGCGCACCTTGGGGTTCGACAACCATGGAAATCGCCTTGGGACCCAAACCGGTGAGTAATAGTCCACGAAACGGGCAAAAATCAGCCAAAACTGCGAGTGTTGGCACCCTGGGGTTTGACAAGCATGAAAATCGCTTTGAGACCCCAATATTGAGTAATAGTCCACGAAACGGGTCAGAATCGACAAAAACAGCGAGTGTTGATGACCGACACGTAAACGCACCCCGTGGTTCGTCAATCGTGGAAATCACTCCAGGACCACAAAACAGTGAGTAATAGTCCATGAAACGGGCCAGTATCAGCCAAAACTACGAGTGCTGAAGACCGACACGTAAACGCACCCCGGGGTTCGTTAGTC
>NW_021200169.1:0-5198 GCF_002162155.2 Triticum dicoccoides
GTTAATATTTCAAGCAAATACCCGAGTTGAGAGATATGAAGTCTCCAACAAATTCTATAGCTAAAAGATGGAGGAGAATCGCTCAACTAGTAAGCATGTGCTCAGATTGTCTGGGTACTTCAATCACTTGAATCAAGTGGGAGTTAATCTTCCAGATAAGATAGTGATTGACAGAATTCTCTAGTCACCATCACTAAGTTACTAGAACTTCATGATGAACTATAGTATGCAAGGGATGACGAAAACAATTCCCGAGCTCTTCGTGATGTTGAAATCGACGAAGGTAGAAATCAAGAAAGAGCATCAAGTGTTGATGATTGACAAGACCACTAGTTTCAAGAAAAGGGCAAAGGGAAAGAAAGGAAACTTCAAGTAGAATGACAAGCAAGTTGTCACTCCCGCGAAGAAGCCCAAAGCTGGACCAAAGCCTGAAACTGAGTGATTATACTGCAAAGGAAATGGTCACTAGAAGCGGAAATGCCCTGAATATTTGGTGGATAAGAAGGATGGCAAAGTGAACAAGGGTATATTTGATATACATGTTATTGATGTATACTTTACTAGTGTTTATAGTAGCCCCTGAGTATTTGATACTTGTTCGGTTGCTAAATATTAGTAACTCGAAACAGGAGTTACAGAATAAACAGAAACTAGTTGAGGGTGAAGTGACGATGTGTGTTGGAAGTGGTTCCAAGATTGATATGATCATCATCGCACACTCCCTATACTTTCGGGATTAGTGTTAAACCTAAATAAATGTTATTTGGCGTTTGCGTTGAGCATGAATATGATTTAATCATGTTTATTGCAATACGGTTATTCATTTAAAGTCAAAGAATAATTGTTGTTCTGTTTACATGAATAAAACCTTCAATGGTCATACACCCAATGAAAATAGTTTGCTGGATCTTGATCGTAGTGATACACATATTCATAATATTGATGCCAAAAGATGAAAAGTTAATAATGATAGTGCAACTTATTTGTGGCACTGCCGTTTGGGTCATATCGGTGTAAAGCGCATGAAGAAACTCTATAAAGATGGATTTTCGGAATCACTTGGTTATGAATCATTTGATGCTTGCGAACCGTGCCTTTTGGGCAAGATGACTAAAACTCCGTTCTCCGGAACAATGGAACGAGCTAGTGACTTATTGGAAATAATACATACCGATGTATGCGGTCCAATGAGTGTTGATGCTCGTGGCAGGTATCGTTATTTTCTGACCTTCACGAGATGATTTGAGCAGATATAAGTATATCTTCTTGATGAAACATAAGTCTGAAATAATTGAAAGGTTCAAAGAATTTCAGAGTGAAGTGGAAAAATCATCGTAACAAGAAAATAAAGTTTCTATGATCTGATCGCGGAGACGAATATTTGAGTTACGAGTTTGGTCTTCAATTAAAACAATGTGGAATAGTTTCACAGCTCACGCCACCTGGAACACCACAACGTTATGGTGTGTCCGAACGTCGTAACCGCACTTTATTGGATATGGTGCGATCTATGATGTCTCTTACTGATTTACCATTATCGTTTTGGGGTTATGCATTAGAGACAGCTGCATTCACGTTAAAAGGGCACCATCTAAATCCGTTGAGACGACATCATATGAACTATGGTTTAGCAGTAAACCTAATATGTCATTTCTTAAAGTTTGGAGTTGCGATGCTTATATGAAAAAAAGGTTTTCAACTTGATAAGCTCGAACCCAAATCGGAGAAGTGCGTCTTCATAGAATACACCTTCTATCACAGATCCGAAGGCAAGTTATTCGTTGCTAATATGGATCCTTTCTAGAGAGGAAGTTTCTATCGAAAGAAGTGAGTGGGAGGAAAGTAGAACTTGATGAGGTAACTGTACCTGCTCCCTCATTTGAAAGTAGTTCATCACAGAAATCTGTTCCTGTGACTACTACACCAATTAGTGAGGAAGTTAATGATGATGATCATGAAACTTCATATTAAGTTACTACAGAACCTCGTAGGTCTTACAGAGTAAGATCCGCACCAGAGTGGTACGGTAATACTGTTCTGGAAGTTATGTTACTAGACCATGATGAACCTATGAACTATGAAGAAGCGATGGTGAGCCCAGATTCCGCAAAATGGCTTGAGGCCATGAGATCTGAGATAAGATCCATGTATGAAAACAAAGTATGGACTTTGATTGACTTGCCCAATGATCGGCGAGACATTGAGATTAAATGGATCTTTAAGAGGAAGACGGGCGCTGATAGTGTTACTATCTACAAAGCTAGAATTGTCGCAAAAGGTTTTCGACAAGTTCAAGGTGTTGAATACGATGAGATTTTCTCACTCGTATCGAAGCTTAAGTCTGTCTGAATCATGTTAGCAATTGCCACATTTTATGAAATCTGGCAAATGGATGTCAAAACTGCATTCCTTAATGGATTTATTAAAGAAGAGTTGTATATGATGCAACCAGAAAGTTTTTGTCAATCCTAAAGATGCTAACAAAGTGTGCAAGCTCCAACAATCCATCAATGGACTGGTGCAAGCATCTCGGAGTTGGAATATACGCTTTGATGAGTTGATCAAAGCATATGGTTTTATACAGATTTTTGAAGAAGCTTGTATTTACAAGAAAGTGAGTGGGAGCTCTGTAGCATTTCTAATATTATATGTGGATGACATATTGTTAATTGGAAATGATATGGAAATTCTGGATAGCATGAAAGGATACTTGAATAAGAGTTTTTCAAAGCAAGACCTCGGTGAAGCTCCTTACACATTGAGCATCAAGATCTATATAGATAGATCAAGACGCTTGATAAGATTTTTCAATGAGTACATACCTTGATAAATTTTTGAAATAGTTCAAAATAGAACAGTCAAAGAAGGAGTTCTTGCCTGTGTTACAAGGTGTGAAGTTGAGTAAGACTCAAGACCTGACCATTGCAGAAAATAGAAAGAGAATGAAAAGTCATTCCCTATGCCTCAGTCATAGGTTCTATAAAGTATGCTATGCTGTGAACCAGACCTATTGTATACCTTGCTCTGTGTTTGGCAAAGGAATACAATTTTGATCTAATAAGTAGATCACTGGACATGGGTCAAGAATATCCTTAGTGAGGACTAAGGAGACGTTTCTCGATTATGGAGGTGATAAAAGAGCCCGTCGTAAAAGTTACAACGATGCAAGCTTTTACACCAATCCAGATGACTCTAAGTCTCAATCTGGATACATATTGAAAGTGGGAGCAATTAGCTAGAGTAGCTCCGTGTAGAGCATTGTGGACATAGAATATTTGCGAAATACATACGGCTCTGAATATGATAGACCCGTTGACTAAGCTTCTCTCACGAGCAAAACATGATCATACCTTAGTACTCTTTTGGGTGTTAATCACATAGCGATGTGAACTAGATTATTGACTCTAGTAAACCCTTTGGGTGTTAATCACATAGCGATGTGAACTAGATTATTGACTCTAGTAAACCCTTTGGGTGTTAATCACATAGCGATGTGAACTAGATTATTGACTCTAGTAAACCCTTTGGGTGTTGATCACATGATGATGTGAACTAAGGGTATTAATCACATGCAGATGTGAATATTGGTGTTAAATCACATAGCGATGTGAACTAGATTATTGACTCTAGTGCAAGTGGGAGACTGAAGGAAATATGCCCTAGAGGCAATAATAAAGTTATTATTTATTTCCTTATTTCATGATAAATGTTTATTATTCATGCTAGAATTGTATTAACCGGAAACATAATACATGTGTGAATACATAGACAAACATAGTGTCACTAGTATGCCTCTACTTGACTAGCTCGTTTATCAAAGATGGTTATGTTTCCTAGCCATGGACAAAAGAGTTGTCATTTGATTAATGGGATCACATCATTAGGAGAATGATGTGATTGACATGACCCATTCCGTTAGCCTAGCACTTGATCGTTTAGTATGTTGTTATTGCTTTCTTCATGACTTATACATGTTCCTGTAACTATGAGAATTATGCAACTCCCGTTTACCGGAGGAACACTTTGGGTAATACCAAACGTCACAACATAACTGGGTGATTATAAAGGAGTACTACAGGTGTCTCCGAAGGTACATGTTGAGTTGGCGTATTTCGAGATTAGGTTTTGTCACTTCGATTGTCGGAGAGGTATCTCTGGGCCCTCTCGTAATGCACATCTTTATAAGCCTTGCAAACAATGTGACCAAATGAGTTGGTTACGGAATGATGCATTACGGAACGAGTAAAGAGACTTGCCGGTAACAAGATTGAACTAGGTATTGGATATCGACGATCAAATCTCGGGCAAGTAACATACCGATGACAAAGGGAACAAAGTATGTTGTTATGCGGTTTGACCGATAAAGATCTTCGTAGAATATGTAGGAGCCAATATGGGCATCCAGGTTCCGCTATTGGTTATTGACCAAGAATAGTTCTAGGTCATGTCTACATAGTTCTCAAACCCATAGGGTCCGCACGCTTAAGGTTTCGATGACAGTTATATTATGAGTTTATGAGTTTTGATGTACCGAAGGAGTTCGGAGTCCCGGATGAGATCAGGGACATGACGAGGAGTCTCGAAATGGTCGAGACGTAAAGATCGATATATTGGACGACTTATTGGGGAACGTAGCAGAAATTCAAAATTTTCCTACGTGTCACCAAGATCTATCTATGGAGAGACCAGCAACGAATAGAAAGAGAGTGCATCTACATACCCTTGTAGATCGCTAAGCAGAAGCGTTCAAGTGAACGGGGTTGATGAAGTCGTACTTGTCGTGATTCAAATCACCGATGATCAAGTGCCGAACGCACGGCACCTCCGCGTTCAACACACGTACAGCCCGGTGACGTATCCCACGCCTTGATCCAGCAAGGAGAGAGGGAGAGGTTGAGGAAGACTCCATCCAGCAGCAGCACAACGGCGTGGTGGTGGTGGAGGAGCGTGGCAATCCTGCAGGGCTTCGCCAAGCACCACGGGAGAAGAGGAGTACTTGGGAGAGGGGGAGGGCTGCGCCAGAACTTCGTGTATAGCTCCCATGCGCCTCCCCACTATATATAGGGGTGGAGGGGCTGGTATCTTGCCCTCCAAGTCCATTGGGGCGTTGGCCAAGGTGGGAGGAAAGAAATCCCATCATTTCCTTCCCCACCGATTGTTATCCCCCCTTTTTAGGGATCTTGATCTTATCCCTTCGG
>NW_021200170.1:0-1042 GCF_002162155.2 Triticum dicoccoides
ATGATGGCCATATCATATCACTTATATTGATTGCATGTGATGTTTATCTTTTTATGCATCTTATCTTGCTTTGATTGACGGTAGCATTATAAGATGATCTCTCACTAAATTATCAAGAAGTGTTCTCCCTGAGTATGCACCGTTGCAAAAGTTCTTCGTGCTGAGACACCACGTGATGATCGGGTGTGATAGGCTCTACGTTCAAATACAACGGGTGCAAAACAGTTGCGCATGCAGAATACTCAGGTTAAACTTGACGAGCCTAGCATATGCAGATATGGCCTCGGAACACGGAGACCGAAAGGTCGAGCGTGAATCATATAGTAGATATGATCAACATAATGATGTTCACCGATGAAACTACTCCATCTCACGTGATGATCGGACATGGTTTAGTTGATTTGGATCACGTGATCACTTAGAGGATTAGAGGGATGTCTATCTAAGTGGGAGTTCTTTAATAATATGATTAATTGAACATAAAATTTATCATGAACTTAGTCCCTGATAGTATCTTGCTTGTTTATGTTGATTGTAGATAGATGGCTCGTGCTGTTGTTCCGTTACATTTTAATGCGTTCCTTGAGAAAGCAAAGTTGAAAGATGATGGTAGCAATTACACGGACTGGGTCCGTAACTTGAGGATTATCCTCATTGCTGCACAGAAGAATTACGTCCTGGAAGCACCGCTGGGTGCCAGGCCTGCTGCTGGAGCAACGCCAGATGTTATGAACGTCTGGCAGAGCAAAGCTGATGACTACTCGATAGTTCAGTGTGCCATGCTTTACGGCTTAGAATCGGGACTTCAACGACGTTTTGAACGTCATGGAGCATATGAGATGTTCCAGGAGTTGAAGTTAATATTTCAAGCAAATGCCCGGATTGAGAGATATGAAGTCTCCAATAAGTTCTATAGCTGCAAGATGGAAGAGAACAGTTCTGTCAGTGAGCATATACTCAAAATGTCTGGGTATAATAATCACTTGATTCAATTGGGAGTTAATCTTCCAGATGATTGCGTCATTGACAGAATTCTCCAATC
>NW_021200171.1:0-1141 GCF_002162155.2 Triticum dicoccoides
CCATCTCAATGGTAACCCCGAGTCCATAAGAGCAGTGAAGAGGCTCGGTGGATCCAGGATAAGATGGAAATATCCTGACAGTGCAGAGATACTGGCTTTGATTAAAGTCTCGGAATTGCTCTTCGACCGTGTACTCGGGATACCAGCGATATCCAGCCTCAGTCATTACCCTGACCAACTTAGCAGTATGGCCGGGTACATCTAGGCATCGAGTCAGGCGAACCACTTGATTGAGGTCGCGAGTGGCCATCTGAAAGCACAATCATAATGCAAAGGCATTAGAATTTCTAGCAAAATTTCGGCAGCATAACAGCTGTAAATGCTCAAAAGGATTTGAGACATTTGACAAAGGATTTCGTACACACTCAACATCACCATATCAAAGTTCTGAAACCATTCTGGCAACATAATGTGGTAGTAGAACTGAACTAGGCTGGTAACCATCAAACTTATAGGGTACTATTGATTAGTAACTCGTGATCCTGATAGAGAGAACAGATCCTAATTCCTTAACCCCCGGTGGAAGAATGGACTGACTCAGATCAGAAAGTCATAAGGTATAAGGAGTAAAAAGAGCCTTACGTTCCAACCCACAAACAATTCCCCTACATATAACTAAAGAATTTCTAGACTCAACATCGACCAGTTTGGCTTGAAGAACCTACAGGCAGTCCGGCTCTGATGCCAACGCTGTCAGGACCCCGACTCGATGTCACATCGATCTAGCTGGTAACGCCTCATATCACTTTGCGGCCTCACGCACGGTATCCCCACGGGTGTCGTCTTACCTTTTCCCGGGACCGTTTGCGCCTTTTGGCTCACGTATATGATAGTGTCGCTAGCATCCATATGATAAAGAGCCCGGGCTGACATGACTAGTCGTAAACCCAAAGTGGCACAGACTTACAGGGACAGGCATCCATGACCCAGCTTCGAACGTGTCGGTCATCAGCAAGTGGGTCCGGGCTGTAGCACTGGGCTAGCAGGACTCCGGTAAACCGGGCTGTAGCGGGCTAACAGGACTCCGGTACTCAAAGCGTGACATTTCCCCGAAGGGACAGACACAGGAACGAAGAAGGACACATGCCGGCCAGCCTAAGTGTTCCAGAGCAGTAGCAAGCTACCATGGCTCAGCGGTAAC